>NC_080382.1:33240739-33404382 GCF_014773155.1 Arachis stenosperma | reverse complement strand
GGAGCCAAACGTGTATTAAGGTGGGGAGGGGAGTTTTTGGAAAAAAAAAAGAGAGAAATTTGAAAGGAGATTTGAGAAGATATGGAAAGAATTTGAGAAGATATGGAAAGAATTTGAGAAAAAAGGGTGAATTTTTGAACAATGTTTGTAATTGATTGAAATAAATTTGAAGAATTTTGATTTTGAAGATTTGAAAGTGAATGATGAATGATTGAAGTGTGATTTAGTAGAAAAGTATGGGTAAGAAAAGGAAAGTTTTGAAAAAAATTGATTTGAAAACAAAATTGTGGTCCCCCCACCTGCTGGCGTTAAACGCCCAGAATGGCACCCATTCTGGCGTTTAACGCCCATTTGTTGCCCTTTTGGCGTTTAACGCCCAGCCAGGTGCCCTGGCTGGCGTAAACGCCAGAAATCCTTTATCACTGGGCGTTTTTCTAAACGCCCAGGATGCTGCACACCTGGCGTAAACGCCCAGAATGGTGCCCATTCTGGCGTTTAACGCCCAAAATGGCACCATTCCTGGCGTTAAACGCCCAGAATGGTACCCATTCTGGCGTTTAACGCCCAAAATGCCCCCTTACTGGCGTTTTTTCGCCAGTAAGCTCATTTTCTCTGCTTTTGAGCTGAATCCTTTTGTAACTCTGTGAATTCCTTCATTTTGATACTTGCCTCTGTAAGAAACTAATCATATAACCTCCTAATGACTGGGTTGCCTCCCAGCAAGCGCTTCTTTACTGTCTTTAGCTGGACCTTTACTGAGAATCACTCAAGTCTCAGTTTGAGCATCCTACTCAAAATTGCTCTCAAGATAATGCTTGATTCTCTGTCCATTAACAATGAACTTTTTGTCAGAATCAATATCTTGAAGCTCAACATATCCATATGGTGACACTCCTGTGATCACATACGGACCCCTCCACCGGGATTTGAGTTTCCTGGGAACAATTTGAGCCTGGAGTTGAAGAGCAGAACTTTTTGTCCTGGCTCAAAGACTCTGGTTGACAATTTCTTGTCATGCCACTTCTTGCCTTTCCTTATAAATTTTTGCATTTTCAAAGGCATTGAGTCTAAACTCCTCTAGCTCATTTAACTGGAGCAATCTTTTTTCACCAGCTAACTGAGCATCCATGTTAAGAATCTGGTTGCCCAGTAGGCTTTATGTTCCAGTTCCACAGGCAAATGACAGGCCTTCCATACACCAGTTGGTATGGAGAGGTTCCTATAGGAGTCTTGAATGCTGTTTGTATGCCCACAGCATCATCCAAGCTCTTTGCCCAATCCTTTCTTCGGGCTATCACAGTCCGTTCTAGGATTCTTTTTAGCTCTCTGTTAGAGACTTCAGCTTGCCCATTTGTCTGTGGATGATACGGAGTTGCCACTTTATGGCTGATTCCATATCTAACCATAGCAGAGTATAGCTTTGTTGCAGAAATGAGAGCCCCCATCACTGATTAGTACTCTGGGAACACCAAATCTGCTGAAGATGTGTTTCTGGAGGAATTTAGCACGGTCTTGGTATCATTAGTGGGTGTAGCAATTGCTTCTACCCACTTAGACACATAGTCCACCGCCACCAGAATGTAAGTGTTTGAGTATGATGGTGGGAATGGCCCCATGAAGTCAATTCCCCATACATCAAACAATTCTATCTCTAATATCCCTTGTTGAGGCATGGCATATCCGTGAGGCAGGTTACCAGCTCTTTGGCAACTGTCACAGTTACGCACAAACTCTCGGGAATCTTTATAGAGAGTAGGCCAGTAGAAGCCACACTGGAGGACTTTAGTGGCCTGTTCGCTCACTTCCAAAATGTCTCCATACTGTGATCCATGGCAATGCCATAAGATCCTTTGTGCTTCTTCTCTGGGTACACATCTGCGGATCACTCCGTCAGCACATCTCTTAAAGAGATATGGTTCATCCCAGATATAGTACTTGGCATCTGAAAGCAATTTCTTTCTTTGCACACTGCTGTACCTTGGGTATGAACCTCACAGCTTTATAATTTGCAATATCTGCAAACCATGGAGCTTCCTGAATGGCAAAGAGTTGCTCATCTGGGAAAGTCTCAGAGATCTCAGTAGAAGGGAGGGACGCCCCAGCTACTGGTTCTATTCGGGACAGATGATCAGCTACTTGGTTCTCTGTCCCTTTTCTGTCTCTTATTTCTATATCAAACTCTTGCAGAAGCAACACCCATCTGATAAGCCTGGGTTTTGAATCCTGCTTTGTGAGTAAGTATTTAAGAGCGCATGGTCAGTGTACACAACCACCTTGGACCCTACTAGATAAGATCTAAACTTGTCAATGGCATAAACCACTGCAAGTAATTCTTTTCTGTGGTTGTGTAATTCTTCTGTGCATCATTTAGAACACGGCTAGCATAGTAAATGACGTGCAGAAGTTTGTTATGCCTCTGTCCCAACACTGCACCAATGGCATGATCACTGGCATCACACATTAATTCAAATGGTAATGTCCAATCTGGTGCAGAGATGACTGGTGCTGTGACCAGCTTAGCTTTCAGGGTCTCAAATGCCTGCAGACACTGTGTGTCAAACACAAATGGTGTGTCAGCAGCTAGCAGATTACTCAGAGGTTTTGCAATTTTCGAAAAATCCTTTATAAACCTTCTGTAAAATCCAGCATGCCCCAGAAAGCTTCTGATTGCCTTAACATTGGCAGGTGGTGGTAATTTTTCAATTACCTCTACCTTTGCCTTATCCACCTCTATTCCCTTGCTTGAAATTTTATGCCCAAGGACAATTCCCTCAGTCACCATAAAATGACATTTCTCCCAGTTTAAAACCAGGTTAGTCTCTTGGCATCTTTTCAGGACAAGTGCTAGGTGGTTAAGACAGGAGCTGAATGAGTCTCCATATACTGAGAAGTCATCCATGAAGACTTCCAGAAATTTCTCTACCATATCTGAGAAGATAGAGAGCATGCACCTCTGAAAGGTTGCAGGTGCATTGCATAGACCAAAAGGCATCCTTCTGTAGGCAAACACGCCAGAAGGGCAAGTGAATGCTGTTTTCTCTTGGTCCTGAGGGTCTACTGCAATCTGGTTGTAGCCTGAATAGCCATCCAAAAAGCAGTAATAATCATGACCAGCTAGTCTTTCTAGCATTTGATCTATGAATGGTAAAGGAAAATGATCCTTTCTGGTGGCTGTATTGAGCCTTCTGTAGTCAATACACATACGCCACCCTGTGACTGTTCTTGTAGGAACCAGTTCATTTTTTTCATTATGAACCACTGTCATGCCTCCCTTTTTGGGGACAACTTGGACAGGGCTCACCCAGGGGCTATCAGAAATAGGATAAATAATCCCAGCCTCCAGTAATTTAGTGACCTCTTTCTGCACCACCTCCTTCATGGCTGGATTTAGCCTCCTCTGTGGTTGGACCACTGGTTTGGCATTATGCTCCAACAGAATCTTGTGCATGCATCTAGCTGGACTAATGCCCTTAAGATCACTTATGGACCACCCAAGAGCTGTCTTGTGTGTCCTTAGCACTTGAATCAGTGCTTCCTCCTCCTGTGGGTTTAAAGCAGAGCTTATAATCATTGGAAAAGTGTCACCCTCTCCCAGAAATGCGTACTTCAGGGATGGTGGTAGAGGTTTGAGTTCAGGTTTGGGAGGTTTATCCTCCTCCTGAGGAATTTTCGAAAATTCCTTAGCTTCCTCTAGTTCTTCTTGATCAGGTTGAGCATCTTTGAAGATGTCCTCAAGCTCTGATTCTAGGCTTTCAGCCATATTGATCTCTTCTACCAGAGAGTCAATAATGTCAGCGCCCATGCAGTCATTTGGTGTGTCTGGATGCTGCATAGCTTTTACAGCATTTAACTTGAACTCATCCTCATTGACTCTCAGGGTTACTTCCCCTCTTTGTACATCAATGAGAGTTCGTCCAGTTGCTAGGAAAGGTCTTCCTAGAATGAGAGTTGCACTCTTGTGCTCCTCCATTTCCAGCACCACAAAGTCAGTTGGGAAGGCAAAGGGCCCAACCTTGACAATCATGTCCTCTATTATGCCTGATGGGTGTTTAATGGAGCCATCAGCAAGTTGGAGGCATATCCTGGTTGGTTTGACTTCTCCAGTCAACCCAAGCTTTCTGATAGTGGATGCAGGTATTAGATTGATGCTTACTCCAAGATCACATAGGGCTGTCTTGGTGCAAGCGCCCTCTAATGTGCATGGTATCATAAAGCTTCCAGGATCTTGAAGCTTTTCTGGTAAGCTTTTCAGAATGATTGCACTGCATTCTTCAGTGAGAAACACTTTTTCAGTTTCTCTCCAATCCTTCTTATGACTTAAGATCTCTTTCATGAACTTAGCATAAGAAGGTATTTGCTCAAGTGCCTCTGCAAACGGAATCTTTATTTCAAGAGTCCTTAGATAGTCTGCAAAGCGGGCAAATTGCTTATCCTGTTCCGCTTTGCGGAGTTTCTGAGGATAAGGCATCTTGGCTTGATATTCTTCAACCTTAGATGCTGCAAGTTTATTCCTTACAGAAGTGGTTGAAGAAGCCTTTTTAGAGGGATTACTGTCAGCACTCTCAGGTGTCTGATCCTCCCTTGGCGTCTGAACGCCAGGATTGGGTGGAAAATGGGCGTTAAACGCCAACTTTTCCCCCTTTTCTGGCGTTTGAACGCCAGAACTGGGCAAGGAATGGGCGTCTAACGCCAGCTTTCCTTCCCTTTCTGGCGTTTGAACGCCAATAACATTCCTCTCTGGGCTCTTACTATCCTCAGAGGGATTTTGAACAGTGGTTTGGTTATCCTCTGTCAATTGTTCCTTGTTTGGCTTTTTGCTCTTTTGAGCAGTGGTGTTCAGTGTTTTCCCACTCCTTAGTTGAACTGCTTGACATTCTTCTGTTATCTGTTTAGATATTTGCTGTTTTGCTTGATTCAACTGCAGTTCTATGTTCTTGTTAGCAACCTTAGTGTCATGGAGCATTTCTTTAAATTCTGCTAACTGTTCTGTCATCAGGAGCAATTGTTGATTAAGCTCATTCATCTGTTCTTGAGGATTAGGATCAGTGACTAATGCCATGACTTCCTCTTTTGGAACAAACTCATTGCTAGAATATAAGTATTGGTTTCTAGCAACCGTGTCTATAAGCTCTTGAGCTTCTTCAATTGTCTTCCTCATGTGTATAGATCCACCAGCTGAGTGGTCTAAAGACATCTGAGCTTTTTCTGTGAGCCCATAGTAAAAGATGTCTAACTGTACCCACTCTGAAAACATTTCAGAGGGACATTTTCTAAGCATACCTCTATACCTCTCCCAGGCATTATAAAGAGATTCATTATCCTCTTGTTTAAAGCCTTGGATGTCCAGCCTTAGCTGTGTCATCCTCTTTGGAGGGTAAAAATGATTCAGGAATTTGTCTGATAACTGTTTCCATGTTTTTATGCTTGATGTAGGTTGGTTGTTCAACCACTTTTTAGCTTGATCTTTTACAGCAAACGGAAACAGTAATAGTCTGTAGACATCCTGATCCACCTCTTTATCATGTACTGTGTCAGCAATCTGTAAGAACTGTGCCAGAAACTCAGTAGGTTCTTCCTGTGGAAGACCGGAATACTGGCAATTTTGCTGCACTATGATAATGAGTTGAGGATTTAGCTCAAAGTTGCTTGCTTTGATGGGAGGTGTACAGATGCTACTCCCATATGCAGCTGTAATGGGGTTAGCATATGACCCCAGAGTTTTTTTGGACTGATCAATCCCTCTTAGGTCCATAATAGACAAAAGGGAAATGATAATGATTGCAAACAGATAAATTTTTTTTTTTGAATTAAACGAAAAAAATTAAAATAAAACAAAAGAAAATTAAATTAAAAATTCGAAAATCAAAAAGAAAACAAGATCAAAGCAAATTGAGAACTAAATCAATTAGTTAATTAAAAAGATTTTGAAAACAGCAATTAAAAAGATATGATTGAAAAATTTTTATGAAAAAGATTTGATTTTTGAAAAGAGGAAAGAGAAAAACAACAAAAAGACACCAAACTTAAAATTTTTAGAAAATCAAACACTAATTTTCGAAAATTTTAAAGGAAAAACACAAAGAGGACACCAAACTTAGAATTTTTATGAATCAAAAAGGGACTAAGAACATGCAAAATCGAAAATTTTAAAAGAAAAACAAAAGCATGCAATTGACACCAAACTTAGAATATGAAACTAGACTCAACTAAAAGACTCTAAACCAACAAAAATAAAACAGTCCTAATCTAAGCAACAAGATAAGCCGTCAGTTGTCCAAACTCGAACAATCCCGGCAACGGCGCCAAAAACTTGGTGCACGAAATTGCAATCACACTTTTGCAATCCCGCACAACTAACCAGCAAGTGCACTGGGTCGTCCAAGTAATACCTTGCGTGAGCAAGGGTCGATCCACGGAGATTGTCGGCTTGAAGCAAGCTATGGTTATCTTGTAAATCTTAGTCAGGATATCAGAAATTATCAGGATTGATTGTGAAAAGCAAAAGAACATGAAATAGGTACTTGTTTTGCAGTAATGGAGAATAGGTTGAGGCTTTGGAGATGCTCCATCTTCTGAATCTCTGCTTTCCTACTGTCTTCTTCATCAAACACGCAAGGCTCCTTCCATGGCAAGCTGTATGTAGGGTTTCACCGTTGTCAGTGGCTACCTCCCATCCTCTCAGTGAAAATGTTCCTATGCTCTGTCACAGCATGGCTAATCAGCTGTCGGTTCTCGGTCAGGCCGGAATAGAATCCAGTGATTCTTTTGCGTCTGTCACTAACGCCCGCTGCTAGGAGTTTGAAGCACGTCACAGTCATTTAGTCATTGAATCCTACTCAGAATACCACAGACAAGGTTTAGACCTTCCGGATTCTCTTGAATGCCGCCATCAGTTCTAGCTTATACCACGAAGATTCTGGTTAAGGAATCCAAGAGATATCTACTCAATCTAAAGTAGAACAGAGGTGGTTGTCAGGCACATGTTCATAGTTGAGAATGATGATGAGTGTCACGGATCATCACATTCATCCGGGTTAAGAGCAAGTGATATCTTAGAATAGAAGCAAGCATGATTGAATAAGAAACAGTAGTAATTGCATTAATCCATCAAGACACAGCAGAGCTCCTCACCCCCAACCATGGGGTTTAGAGACTCATGCCGTGGAATGTACACAAAGAAACGTGTAAAATGTCATGAGGTACAGATACAATGTCAAAAGATCCTATTAATAGTAAACTAGTATTCTAAGGTTTACAGAAATGAGTAAATGACAGAAAAATCCACTTCCGGGCCCACTTGGTGTGTGCTTGGGCTGAGCATTGAAGCATTTTCGTGTAGAGACCTTTTCTGGAGTTAAACGCCAGCTTTCATGCCTGTTTGGGCGTTTAACTCCAAGTTTTATGCCAGTTCCGGCGTTTAACGCTGGAATTTCTGAGGCCGAATTGCTACGCCGGTTTGGGCCATCAAATCTTGGGCAAAGTATGGACTATCATATATTGCTGGAAAGCCCAGGATGTCTACTTTCCAATGCCGTTGAGAGCGCGCCAATTGGGTATCTGTAGCTCCGGAAAATCCACTTTGAGTGCAGGGAGGTCAGAATCCAACAGCATCTGCAGTCCTTTTCAGTCTCTGAATCAGATTTTTGCTCAGAACCTTCAATTTCAGTCAGAAAATACCTGAAATCACAGAAAAACACACAAACTCATAGTAAAGTCCAGAAAAGTGAATTTTAACTAAAAACCACTAAAAATATACTAAAAACTAACTAAAAGATACTAAAATCATACTAAAAACAATGCCAAAAAGGGTACAAATTATCCGCTCATCAGGAGTTCAGTAACTTTCTTACTCAGCTGACCCACTTGTGCCTCCATGTTTCTAATGGAGGACCTTGTTTCAGTCATGAAACTTTGAGTGGTTTTGATTAGATCAGAGACCATGGTTGCTAAGTCATAGTGGCTCTGCTTAGAATTCTCTATCTGTTGCTGAGAAGATGATGGAAAAGGCTTGCCATTGCCAAACCTGTTTCTTCCACCATTATTGTTGTTGAAACCTTGTTGAGGTCTCTGTTGATCCTTCCATGAGAGATTTGGATGATTTCTCCATGAAGGATTATAGGTGTTTCCATAAGGTTCTCCCATGTAATTCACCTCTTCCATTGAAGGGTTTTCAGGATCATAAGCTTCTTCTTCAGATGAAGCGTCCTTAGTACTGCCTGGTGCAGCTTGCATTCCAGACAGACTTTGAGAAATCATATTGACTTGCTGAGTCAATATTTTGTTCTGAGCCAATATGGCATTCAGAGTATCAATCTCAAGAACTCCTTTCTTCTGATTCGTCCCATTGTTCACAGGATTCCTTTCAGAAGTGTACATAAATTGGTTATTTGCAACCATTTCAATGAGCTCTTGAGCTTCTACAGGCGTCTTCTTCAGATGAAGAGATCCTCCAGCAGAGCTGTCCAATGACATCTTGGACAGTTCAGACAGACCATCATAGAAGATACTTATGATGCTCCATTCAGAAAGCATGTCAGAGGGACACTTTCTGATCAATTGTTTGTATCTTTCCCAGGCTTCATAGAGGGATTCACTTTCCTTCTGTCTGAAGGTTTGGACTTCCACTCTAAGCATACTCAATTTTTGAGGTGGAAAGAACTTTGCCAAGAAGGCATTGACTAGCTTTTCCCAAGAGTTCAGGCTTTCTTTAGGTTGTGAGTCCAACCATATCCTAGCTCTGTCTCTTACAGCAAAAGGGAATAGCATAAGTCTATAGACCTCAGGGTCAACCCCATTAGTCTTGACAGCGTCACAGATTTGCAAGAATTCAGCTAAAAACTGATGAGGATCTTCCAATGAAAGTCCATGAAACTTGCAATTCTGTTGCATTAGAGAAACTAATTGAGGCTTAAGCTCAAAGTTGTTTGCTCCAATGGCAGGGATAGAGATGCTTCTCCCATAGAAGTCGGGAGTAGGTGCAGTAAAGTCACCCAGCACCTTCCTTGCATTGTTGGCATTGTTGTTTTTTTTTTCGGCTGCCATGGGTTCTTCTTCTTTGAAGATTTCTATTAAGTCCTCTACAAAGAGTTGTGCTTTAGCTTCTCTTATCTTTCGCTTCAAGGTCCTTTCAGGTTCAGGGTCAGCCTCAACAAGAATGCTTTTGTCTTTGCTTCTGCTCATATGAAAGAGAAGAGAACAAGAAAATATGGAATCCTCTATGTCACAGTATAGAGATTCCTTGAGGTGTCAGAGGAATAGAAAAATAGAAGGAAGAGGTAGAAGAATTCGAACTTATCAAGAAAGATGGAGTTTGAATTGTGCATTGAGGAGGAGTATTAGTCCATAAATAGAAGGATGTGAGAAGATGGGAAGAAATTTTCGAAAATAAATTAAAAAGATTTTAAAAACATTTTGAAAAATACTAATTGATTTTTGAAAACTAAGAGTGGAAAAGAAATCAAGTGATTTTTGAAAAAGATTTTGAAATTAGAAATCAAAAAGATATGATTGAAAACTATTTTGAAAAAGATGTGATTAAAAAGATATGATTGAAAAGTTATGGTTTTAAAAAGATATGATTGAGAAGATATGATTTGAAAAACAATTTAAAAAGATTTGATTTTGAAAATTAATGACTTGGCTAACAAGAAAAGATATGATTCAAACATTAAACCTTTCTCAACAGAAAAGGCAACATACTTGAAATGTTGAATCAAATCATTAATTGTTAGTAAGTATCTTTGAAAAAGAAAGAAATTGATTTTGAAAATATATGATTGAAAAGATATGATTTGAAAAAGATTTGATTTTGAAAAAAAAAATTTGAAAACTTGAAAAAAATTTGCATTAAAAACAAAATCTTCCCTCTTGTGCCATCCTGGCGTTAAACGCCCAGAATGGTATCCATTCTGGCGTTTAACGCCCAAAACTCACCCCTTTTGGGCGTTAAACGCCCAGCCAGGCACCCTGGCTGGCGTTTAAATGCCAGTTTTCCTTCCTCACTAGGCGTTTTGAACACCCAGCCTTTTTCTGTGTAATTCCTCTACTGTATGTTCTGAATCTTCAATTCTCTGTATTATTGACTTGAAAAGACACAAATTAAAATTTTTTTGGATTTTTAATAATGAGGAATAATCAAAATGAAACTAAGACCAAATAAACAATGCATGCAAGACACCAAACTTAGAAGTTTGTATACTATTGACAATAACAAAATGAGAATGCATATGAGAAACAACAAAACACTTAAGAGAATTTAAAGATCAGAACAAGGAAATCATCAAGAACAACTTGAAGATCAATGAAGACACATGATTGAATTCGAAAAAATGCAAGAAGAATAGAAACATGCAATTGACACCAAACTTAAAATTAGACACTAGACTCAAACAAGAAACATAAAATTTTTTTGGTTTTTATGATTTTGTAATTTTTTTTGGATTTTTTTGAAAATTGAGTGAAAAAGAAAATAAGGATATCAAAATTCTTAATGAGAATTCCAGGAATCATGCAATCTTACTCTAAAGCTTTAGTCTAAAGGAATTAGACATGGCTAGCCAAGCTTCAGCAACACATTACATTCAAGAGCTAAATTGATGAGAATCAATCAGCTTTGGTGATGATAAGAACATCACCTTGAAACACTAGAATTCATTCTTAAGAACTCTGAAGAAAAATACCTAAGCTAAGCAACAAGATGAATCGTCAGTTGTCCAAACTCGAACAATCCCCTGCAACGGCGCCAAAAACTTGGTGCACGAAATTGTGATCATCAATGGCGCCATCAATATGGTACGCTCAATTGAAATCTCAACTCTTTTATCACAACTTCGCACAACTAACCAGCAAGTGCACTGGGTCGTCCAAGTAATAAACCTTACGCGAGTAAGGGTCGATCCCACAGAGATTGTTGGTATGAAGCAAGCTATGGTCATCTTGTAAATCTCAGTTAGGCAGATTCAAATGGTTATAGATGATTTATGAATAAAACATAAAATAAAGATAGAGATACTTATGTAATTCATTGGTGAGAATTTCAGATAAGCGTATGGAGATGCTTTGTCCCTTCCGTCTCTCTGCTTTCCTACTGTCTTCATCCAATCCTTCTTACTCCTTTCCATGGCAAGCTGTATGTTGGGCATCACCGTTGTCAGTGGCTACAGTCTCGTCCTCTCAGTGAAAATGTTCAATGTGCTCTGTCACAGCACGGCTAATCATCTATCGGTTCTCAATCAGGTTGGAATAGAATCCATTGATTCTTTTGCGTCTGTCACTAACGCCCAGCCTTCAGGAGTTTGAAGCTCGTCACAGTCATTCAATCATTGAATCCTACTCAGAATACCACAGACAAGGTTTAGACCTTCCGGATTCTCTTGAATGCCGCCATCAATTCTAGCTTATACCACGAAGATTCCGATTAAGGGATCCAAGAGATATTCACTCAATCTAAGGTAGAACGGAGGTGGTTGTCAGACACACGTTCATAGGTGAGAATGATGATGAGTGTCACGGATCATCACATTCATCAAGTTGAGGAACAAGTGATATCTTAGAACAAGAACAAACTGAATTGAATAGAAGAACAATAGTAATTGCATTAATACTCGAGGTACAGCAGAGCTCCACACCTTAATCTATGGTGTGTAGAAACTCCACCGTTGAAAATACATAAGAACAAGGTCTAGGCATGGCCGAATGGCCAGCCTCCCAATGATCTAAGATAGCATAAGACTACTCAAAGATAGCTACCCAGATGAGAATACAATAGTAAAAGGTCCTATATGTAGAGAACTAGTAGCCTAGGGTTTACAGAAATGAGTAAATGACATAAAAATCCACTTACGGGCCCACTTGGTGTGTGTTTGGACTGAGCATTGAAGCTTTCATGTGTAGAGACTTTTCTTGGAGTTAAACGCCAGCTTTTGTGCCAGTTTGGGCGTTTAATTCCCATTCTTGTGCCAGTTCCGGCGTTTAACGCCGGGCAGTTTTGAGCTGATTTGTAACGCCGATTTGGCCCATCAAATCTCGGGCAAAGTATGAACTATTATATATTTCTGGAAAGCCCAGGATGTCTACTTTCCAACGCAATTGAAAGCGCGCCAATTGGGCTTTTGTAGCTCCAGAAAATCCACTTCGAGTGCAGAGAGGTCAGAATCCAACAGCATCTACAGTCCTTTTCAGCTTCTGAATCAGATTTTTGCTCAGGTCCCTCAATTTCAGCCAGAAAATACCTGAAATCACAGAAAAACACACAAACTCATAGTAAAGTCCAGAAAAGTTAATTTTAACTAAAAACTAATAAAAATACAATAAAAATTAACTAGAACATATTAAAAACATACTAAAAATAATGTCAAAAAGCATATAAATTATCCGCTCATCAATAGGCATCTTCTGAAGAAGAAGCTTATGATCCTGAGAACCCTGCAATAGCAGACGTAAATTATATGGGTGAACCTTATGGAAACACCTATAAATTCATCATGGAGAAATCATCCAAATTTCTCAGGGAAGGATCAACAAAAGCCTCAACAAGGCTTTAATAATGGTGGAAGAAACAAGCTCAGGAATATCAAGCCTTATCCATCATCTTCTCAGCAACAGACAGAGAATTATGAACAGAGTACCTCTAACTTAGCAAATTTAGTCTCTGATCTGTCTAAGACCACTTTAAGTTTCATGAGTGAAACAAGGTCCTCCATCAGAAATCTGGAGGCACAAGTGGGCCAGCTAAGTAAGAAAATCACTGAAACTCCTCCTAGTACTCTCCCAAGCAATACTAAAGAAAATCAAAAGAGAGAGTGCAAGGCCATTAATATAATCAATATGGTCAAACCTGGAGAGGAACGAGAGGACGTGAATCCCAATGAGGAAGACCTCATGGGACGTCTCTCAAGCAAGAAGGAGTTCCCTATTGAGGACCCAAAGGAAACTGAGGCTCATATAGAGACCATAGAGATTTCATTAAACCTCCTTCTGCCATTTATGAGCTCTGAAGACTATTCTTCCTCTGAAGAGGATGAAGATGTAACTGGAGAGCAAGTTGCTCAATATTTAGGAGCTATCGTGAAGCTGAATGCCAAGTTATTTGGTAATGAGACTTGGGAAGGTGAACCTCCCTTGCTCATTAGTGAACTAGATACATGGGTTCAGCAAACTTTACCTCAAAAGAGACAAGATCCTGGCAAATTCGTAATACCCTGCACCATAGGCACCATGATCTTTGAAAAAGCTCTATGTGATCTGGGGTCAGGTATAAATCTTATGCAACTCTCTGTAATGGAGAAGATGGGAATCATTGATGTACAACCTGCCATATTCTCATTACAAATGGCAGACAAGTCAGTAAGACAAGCTTATGGATTAGTAGAGGACGTATTAGTGAAGGTTAAAGACCTTTTACATCCCTGCTGATTTCATAATCTTAGACACAAAGAAGGAGGAGGATGAATGCATCATCCTTGGAAGATTCTTCCTAGCCACAGCAAGAGCTGTGATTGATGTTGACAGAGGAGAACTAGTCCTTCAATTAAATGGGGACTACCTTGTGTTTAAAGCTCAAGGATCTTCCTCTGCAACCATGGAGAGGAAGTATGAAAAGCTTCTCTCAGTGCAGAGTCAAACAAAGCCCCCACAAGCTCTAAGTTTGGTGTTGGGAGACCACAGCCAAACTCTAAGTTTGGTGTTGGGAGTCTACAACATTGACCTGATCACATGTGAGGCTCCATGAGAGCCCACTGTCAAGCTATTGATATTAAAGAAGCGCTTATTGGGAGGCAACCCAATTTTTTTATTTATCTAATTTTATTTTTCTTTTTATTGTTCTTTTATGTTTTATTAGGTTCATGATCATGTAGAGTCACGAAAAAATACTAAAATTAAAAACAGAATAAAAAACAACAGAAGAAAAATCACACCCTGGAGAAAGGACTTACTGGCGTTTAAACGCCAGTAAGGAGCATCTGGCTGGCGTTCAACGCCAGAACAAGGCATGGATCTGGCACTGAACGCCAGAAACATTCAGCAATCTGGCGCTTAAACGCCAGGATTGCACACTGAGGAAAGCTGGCGTTCAACGCCAGAAACATGCTACAGATGGGCGTTGAACGCCTAGAACAAGCTTAGAGCTGGCGTTTAACGCCAGAAACAAGTACCAATCTGGCGTTAAACGCTAGGATTGCATGCAGAGGGCATTTTACACACCTCATTGGTGCAGGGATGTAAATCCTTGACACCTTAGGATTTGTGGACCCCACAGGATCATCTCAGGATCTATGGACCCCACAGGATCCCCACCTACCTCAACTCACCTTCTCTCTTCTTCACCACTCACATCCATCCTTAACACCAAAACCCACCCTACATGGCCGAAACACAAACATCTCTCCCTCTACCCCATATCTTCTTCTGCTTCTTCTATTCTTTCTTCTTTTGCTCGAGGGCGAGCAACATTCTAAGTTTGGTGTGGTAAAAGCATAGCTTTTTTGCTTTTCTATAACCATTGATAGCACCTAAGGCCAGAGAAACTTCAAAAAAAAAGAAGAGAAAAGAAAGAGAAGAGAAAAGCTTTCACCTCTGAGTCATGGGAGATGGAGAGATTTATCTCAAGGATCCATAGCTTAGTAATAGAGCATTTGACTGCACATCAAGAGAGCATGAGGAATTCCCTCATTAAGAAATCCCTGAGATACCTCAGGGGATACATGTTCCTCCACGTAATTATTGGGAGCAACTAAGGATAGGAGCACCAAAATCACTAGGGATCATGCAACAGAAGCAAGGAAGAGACATAAAGGAGCTCAAAAAGCACCATTGGTCCTTCAAAAGGCGCTACCCTCACTAAGGTGGACTCATTCCATAACTTCCTTGTTTTTATCTCTCTGTTTTTCGGTTTTCTATGTTACATGTTTATCTATGTTTTGTGTCTCTACTTCATGATCATTAGCATTTAGTAACTATGTCTTAAGGCTATGAATAATTCCATAAATCTTTCACCTCTCTTAAATGAAAAATGTTTCTAATTCAAAAGAACAAGAAGTACATGAGTTTCGAAATTATCCTTGAATTTAGTTCAATTATATAGATGTGGTGACAATACTTTTTGTTTTCTGAATGAATGCTTGAACAGTGCATAATTTTGATCTTGTTGTTTATGAATGTTAAAATTGTTGGCTCTTGAAAGAATGATGAACAAAGAGAATGTTATTGACAATCTGAAAAATCATGAAAATTGATTCATGAAGCAAGAAAAAGCAGTGAAAAAGCAAAAGCTTGCGAAAAAAAATTTGCGAAAAAAATTAGAAAAAACAAAAAAGAGAGAGAAGAAAAAGCAAGCAGAAAAAGCCAATAGCCCTTAAAACCAAAAGACAAGGGTAAGGATCCAAGGCTTTGAGCATCAATGGATAGGAGGGCCCAAGAAAATAAAATCCAGGCCTAAGCGGCTAAATCAAGCTATCCCTAACCATGTGCTTGTGGCATGCAGGTCCAAGTGAAAAGCTTGAGACTGAGTGGTTAAAGTCGTGATCCAAAGCAAAAAGAGTGTGCTTAAGAACTCTGGACACCTCTAACTGGGGACTTTAGCAAAGCTGAGTCACAATCTGAAAAGGTTCACCCAGCTATGTGTCTGTGGCATTTATATATCTAGTGGTAATACTGGAAAACAAAGTGCTTAGGGCCACGGCCAAGACTCATAAAAGTAGTTGTGTTCTAAGTTTCTATAGATGCCAATCATTCTAAACTTCAAAGGAGAAAGTGAGATGCCAAAACTGTTCAGAAGCAAAAAGCTACAAGTCCCGCTCATCTAATTAGAATTAATATTCAATGATATTTTGGAATTTATAGTATATTCTCTTCTTTTTATCCTAATTGATTTTCAGTTGCTTGGGGACAAGCAACAATTTAAGTTTGGTGTTGTGATGAGCGGATAATTTATACGCTTTTTGGCATTGTTTTTAGATAGTTTTTAGTATAATCTAGCTACTTTTAGGGATATTTTCATTAGTTTTTATGCTAAATTCACATTTCTGGACTTTACTATGAGTTTGTGTGTTTTTCTGTTATTTTAGGTATTCTCTGGTTGAAATTAAGGGACCTGAGCAAAACTCTGATAAAAGGCTGACAAAGGACTGCTGATGCTGTTGGATTCTGACCTCCCTGCACTCGAAATAGATTTTCTGGAGCTACAGAACTCCAAATGGCGCGCTCTTAATGGCGTTGGAAAGTAGACATCCAGAGCTTTCCAGAAATATATAATAGTCCATACGTTATTCGTGATTAGATGACGTAAACTGGCCCTCAACGCCAGTTCCATGCTGCATCCTGGAGTCAAACGCCAGAAACACGCCACGAACCAGAGTTGAACGCCAAAAACATGTTACAACTTGGTGTTCAACTCCAAAAGAAGCCTCAACTCATGTAAAGATCAAGCTCAGCCCAAACACACACCAAGTGGGCCCCGGAAGTGGATTTATGCATCAATTACTTACTTCTGTAAACCCTAGCAGCTAGTTTAGTATAAATAGAACTTTTTACTAGTGTATTGGACATCTTTTCTAGTCTAGTCTTTTGATTGTATTATTTTATCTTTTGATCACGTTTGGGGGCTGGCCATTCGGCCATGCCTGGACCTTCATCACTTATGTATTTTTAACGGTGGAGTTTCTACACACCATAGATTAAGGGTGTGGAGCTCTGGTGTACCTCAAGTTTCAATGTAATTACTACTATTTTCTATTCAATTCCGCTTGTTCTTATTCTAAGATATTCGTTGCACTTCAACATGATGAATGTGATGATCCGTGACACTCATCATCATTCTCACCTATGAACGCGTGACTGACAACCACTTCCGTTCTACCTTAGACCGAGCGCATATCTCTTCGATTCCTTAATCAGAATCTTCGTGGTATAAGCTAGATTGATGGCGGCATTCATGAGAATCCGGAAAGTCTAAACCTTGTCTGTGGTATTCCAAGTAGGATTCAGGGATTGAATGACTGTGACGAGCTTCAAACTCGCGATTGTTGGGCGTGATGACAAACGCAAAAGAATCAAGGGATTCTATTCCAACATGATCGAGAACCGACAGATGATTAGCCATGCCGTGACAGAGCATTTGGACCTTTTTCACTGAGAGGATGGGATGTAGCCATTGACAACGGTGATGCCCTACATACAACTTGCCATGGAAAGGAATAAGAAGGATTGAAGGAAGGCAGTAGGAAAGCAGAGATCCAACAGGGACAAGCATCTCCATACACTTATCTGAAATTCCCACCATTGAATTACATGAGTAACTCTATCTTTATTTTCTGCTTTATTTACTATTCGAAAACTCCATAACATTTACTATCCGCCTAACTGAGATTTACAAGATGACTATAGCTTGCTTCATACCAACAATCTCCGTGGGATCGACCCTTACTCACGTAAGGTATTACTTGGACGACCCAGTGCACTTGCTGGTTAGTTGTGCGGAGTTGTGACTAAGTGTGATTCAGGTTTGAGAGCGCTACCAAGTTTTTGGCGCCATTGTTGATGATCACAATTTCGTGCACCTTAGGCGTACAGCAAAATGACACGCACGCGTGAATCACGCGGACGCGTCGTTCTACAGACAAATCAGCGACTTGCACGTGGCAAAATTCGCCCCCAGCAATTTTTTTGCTGTTTCTGACACAGTTTTCGACCCAGAAAACACAGATTAGAGGCTATAAAGTGGAGGAATACATCCATTCATTCATACAACATTCATAATTTACAATTTCAGGTTTTAGATGTAGTTTTTAGAGAGAGGCTCTCTCCTCTCTCTTAGGATTTAGGATTTAGGATTTCTCTTAATTTTAGGATTGCTTCTTCTCAATTCCTGGTTCAATGTTTATTTATATTATTAATGCAAAGAGTACTTTTTCATTTAATTTTATTATTTATTTAATTGCTTTCAATTTTATTATCATGTCTCTTTTCTAGTCCCTTCTCCCAACAACGAAGATGGTATGCATGTTGATAGAGTAGACTCCCATCTTGACATGAGGGTTGATTAAAAGGAAACACTTGAGTTGGAATGCTCAAGTGATTAGTTAAATTGGAAGTTGTTGGCTAATTCTCTATTTACTAATGCTAGTCCTTCCCAAGTGAGAGGATTAGGATTTGCGAATAAGAGTTAGTTCAATCACTTGACTTTCCTTTATTTAGTAAGGGTTAACTAAGTGAAAATAACAACCTTTTGATACTACACTTGAGAAAATTCCAACAAGGATAGAACTTCCAATTAATTACACCCCCGGTCAAGGCTTTTTAATTTAATTACATAAAATCTCTTTTAATTTTCATTGCTTTAATTTACAATCATATGCTTGTGCCCATTGCCCAAACTCCAAATTTTCCAGAAAACTCATAACCAATAATAAATACACCTCCCTGTAATTTCTTGAGAGACGACCCGAGGTTTAAATACATCGGTTATAAATTTTATTGGGTTTTATTAATTGTGACAACCAAAATTTTTGTACGAAAGGATTTTTTGCTGGTTTAGAAACTATACTTACAACGTGATTATATTTTTATGAAATTCTTTACTAGCAAAAGTCAGTTCGTCAAAATGGCACCGTTGTCGGGGAATTGCAAACGTGTGCCTTATTATTGGTTATTGTAAATATTAGCTTTTTGCTTATTTATTTGTTTTGTTTTTGTTTTTAATTTTTAATTTTTATTAGCTACTATGAGTTCTCACCCCTCTGGCTTTAAGTTTGGTTCCAATGTTGTTGTAAGGAATGGAAGCTATAACAGGAACATGCATCAAGGTTAAAGCAATCAAAGATGGAAGGAGCCACGAGGATCTGATCAACCCTTTCGGCAACAACAACTTCCAAAGTACCGTGGACGACAACCATCCTACAATGCATGCCAAGACAATAGTTATGTTGGACCTTTTCGTGACAACCAACCTCCACCAGTTTGCTATGGTCAAGAGCCATTCCGAGGTGCATACCAAGATGATAGATATGGTGGACCCCTTGTAGTTACCAACAAGTCCCATCATATGCTTATGAACCACCTCCACAACATACCTTTGAACCACTAAACTCACAAGCCCCTTTACACCATTCAGCTCCATATGACCCTAACCCTTATCCACCCCAATTCCAATCTAATTACTCCCAAGTACCACCACTTTCATATACACCCTGTCCATATCCATCAACCCAAGAATCACAGGCTCGCCTCAAGGAAACAGTAGATCAATTTCATGCAACCCTTCATCAATTGGAGCAAGCAATAAATCAATTACCTTCCAGACATTCAGACACTCAAGGAACCCCAATGACTTCATGTGGAGAATCTAATGAAGAACGTAGCATGAAGGAGATACTAGAAACTCCAGTGGACAGTAAGTAGCATGACTTTGTACTGGAACAAGTGGAGGAAGCTAGAATTATTGAAGAAGAAGAAGTGGTCGAAGACTTAGGAGATGCGGAACATCCATGGGAAAGCCCAGTCATAGAGCCCCCTTCTAAGGAGTTTAAATTTGATGTTGAGGAGGGTGTACAACCTCTAAGGCATATCATGGTTGAAGACTTTGAAGGGGATGATCAAGAGATGGATTCAATCATTGATGAATTCTTATCTACATTTGAATCCTCTCCCATTGGACTTGACATGGAGATTAAAGAAGAAGAAGCACAACCTCGCATACCCTTGGTGAACAATGAAAAAGAGATCAAATTGGAAGAAAGCTACCAAGAGGAAGAGGTTGATATTGAAGAAGCTTGCAAAGAGGTGGAAGTTGTCAACAAGGAGTCCAAGGGAATGGAGCTGGAGATCACCTTGCCAAGGTTGTTGGAGACCCCTCTCCCAAAGCCATCACCATCCATCCCTGCATTCAAGTGGGTGAATCTCTCATCTCTAAGCTTAATTAGCCCACTTGAATATGTTTTACTTGAGACGGATGGGCAACTTAGAGCTCTTTGTGGCTATAAGAGTAAGAGGGAGATGGTCAGTGGTTGGCAACACAATCCTAGCTTCATTGTGGTAGGAAGCTCACGGCTGAATTATCATGGTTGGAAGAATACTAAATTATATGGGTCTAGGAAGCTGTTTGGATGCCTCAGTGAGAATTCGGATTACTTACCAGACGGTTGGAACAAAGATGGTCAACAAGAAGACGGGTGCAAAAGCAAGGTTTGGGACCCCGGAATTCATCCTGGCAATCAACACCCTTGGGGCCTTGTCACTTACTTTAGCTTGCTTGAAGGCTTTATGCAACTAGTGTGGGATCCTGGAGGCTATTGGAATTAAAACACTGGTGGGGATTCATGGATGAGTTCAAGCACAAGCCACCATAACAAGAGACTCACCAAATGTCCAACTTAAGGACTTTAACTAAAAGTGCTAGGTGGTAGACAACCCACCATGGTATATTCTTTCCTTTTTGTTCGTAGCTTTATTTTATTTTATTTTCATTCGTGTTCATTCATAATTTCTGCATAGTCATCTGCATTCTGCATTCTGCATTTTGCATACTGCATAAAAAAAATTGCACGTGACGCGCGAGCGTCGCCAACGCGTCCGTGTCATAGGTGCCTTGGACACGAGAAGAAAAGAAGCAGAGAGTCACGCAAAAACGTGGCTGAAGACGTGCCTTATGCACAAGCATGCCCACGCAAACGCGTCGCTGACGAGCTCGCGTAATTTTGGAAAATAGCCTCCCCACGCGTGCGCGTCACCCACGCACACGCGTGACCCTGCAAAATCGACGTAAAGAGGTATATGGCAACAAGTTATGATGGAGTGGGGCTAGAATGGTGTTGGAAGCACCTGCCCTACCACGCAAATGAGCGCCCCAAATATGGCCATTCACGCGTGCGTGTCACCCACGCGCACGCGTCACCCAAATTTTTGGCAATGTGCGTTTAGAACAGAGAGTTGTGCGTACGCAAGGCTACACTCATGCCAATAGCACAAATTAGGTCACGCGTGCGCGTGACTTACACTTCCGCGTCACCTAAACTTATCACCCACCACGCAATCGCGTGCTCAACGCGTCCGCGTCACATGTGACGCACAACTTATCCAGATCGGCCCAGTTATCTTATCTTTTCTTTCCCAATCCTAATTTTTTTCTTCTCACTTCTTATTTATTTCTTCTCCCTTCTTTCTTCTTTATTCCTTCTTACTTTTTACTTTCTTCCCCCTTCTTTTCACATCCATTATCAAGGTTCTTTTCTTTTCTTCTTCCCCTTTTTACTTTTCATTATTATTTTTATTTTTATTTATGTTTTCTTCTTCTTTTCTTTTTACTTTCATTATCTATGTTTTCTTTTTCTTTCTTTCTTTTTGCATTATTTTTATTGGTGTTAGAAATTTATTTGGGTAATTGTTTTCTCTTATATAATTGCTTGTGGATTGATGAGCGGATAATTTGTACCCTTTTTGGCATTGTTTTTAGTATGATTTTAGTATCTTTTAGTTAGTTTTTAGTATATTTTTAGTAGTTTTTAGTTAAAATTCACTTTTCTGGACTTTACTATGAGTTTGTGTGTTATTCTGTGATTTCAGGTATTTTCTGACTGAAATTGAGGGTTCTGAGCAAAAATCTGATTCAGAGACTGAAAAGGACTGCAGATGCTGTTGGATTCTGACCTCCCTGCACTCAAAGTGGATTTGCTGGAGCTACAGAAGCCCAATTGGCGCGCTCTCAACGGCGTTGGAAAGTAGACATCCTGGGCTTTCCAGCAATATATGATAGTCCATACTTTGCCCAAGATTTTATGGCCCAAACCGGCGTGGCAAATCACCCTCAGAAATTCCAGCGTTAAACGCCGGAACTGGCATAAAACTTGGAGTTAAACGCCCAAACTGGCATGAAAGCTGGCGTTTAACTCCAGAAAAGGTCTCTACACGAAAATGCTTCAATGCTCAGCCCAAGCACACACCAAGTGGGCCCAGAAGTGGATTTTTCTGTCATTTACTCATTTCTATAAACCTTAGGATACTAGTTTACTATTAATAGGATCTTTTGACATTGTATCAGTACCTCATGACATTTTACACGTTTCTTTGTGTACATTCCACGGCATGAGTCTCTAAACCCCATGGTTGGGGATGAGGAGCTCTGCTGTGTCTTGATGGATTAATGCAATTACTACTGTTTCTTATTCAATCATGCTTGCTTCCATTCTAAGATATCACTTGCTCTTAACCCGGATGAATGTGATGACCCGTGACACTCATCATCATTCTCAACTATGAACATGTGCCTGACAACCACCTCTGTTCTACTTTAGATTGAGTAGATATCTCTTGGATTCCTTAACCAGAATCTTCGTGGTATAAGCTAGAACTGATGGCGGCATTCAAGAGAATCCGGAAGGTCTAAACCTTGTCTGTGGTATTCTGAGTAGGATTCAATGATTGAATGACTGTGACGTGCTTCAAACTCCTAGCAGGCGGGGCGTTAGTGACAAACGCAAAAGGATCGATGGATTCTATTCCGGCCTGACCGAGAACCGACAGCTGATTAGCCATGCTGTGACAGAGCATAGGAACATTTTCACTGAGAGGATGGGAGGTAGCCATTGACAACGGTGAAACCCTACATACAGCTTGCCATGGAAGGAGCCTTGCGTGTTTGATGAAGAAGACAGTAGGAAAGCAGATTTTCAGAAGATGGAGCATCTCCAAAGCCTCAACCTATTCTCCATTACTGCAAAACAAGTACCTATTTCATGTTCTTTTGCTTTTCACAATCAATCCTGATAATTTCTGATATCCTGACTAAGATTTACAAGATAACCATAGCTTGCTTCAAGCCGACAATCTCCGTGGGATCGACCCTTGCTCACGCAAGGTATTACTTGGACGACCCAGTGCACTTGCTGGTTAGTTGTGCGGGATTGCAAAAGTGTTATTGCAATTTCGTGCACCAAGTTTTTGGCGCCGTTGCCGAGAATTATTCGAGTTTGGACAACTGACGGCTTATCTTGTTGCTTAGATTAGGACTGTTTTATTTTTGTTGGTTTAGAGTCTTTTAGTTGAGTCTAGTTTCATATTTTAAGTTTGGTGTCAATTGCATGCTTTAGTTTTTCTTTTAAAATTTTCGATTTTGCATGTTCTTAGTCCCTTTTTGATTCATAAAAATTCTAAGTTTGGTGTCCTCTTCGTGTTTTCCTTTAAAATTTTCGAAAATTAGTGTTTGATTTTCTAAAAATTTTAAGTTTGGTGTCTTTTTGTTGTTTTTCTCTTTCCTCTTTTCAAAAATCAAATCTTTTTCATAAGAATTTTTCAATCATATCTTTTTAATTGCTATTTTCAAAATCTTTTTAATTAACTAATTGATTCAGTTCTCAATTTGCTTTGGTCTTATTTTCTTATTGATTTTCGAATTTTTATTCTAATTGCCTTTTGTTTTATTTTATTTTTTTTCGGTTAATTCAAAAAAAAAACACAATTTATCTATTTGCAATCATTATCATTTCCCTTTTGTCCATTATGGACCTAAGAGGGATTGATCAGTCCAAAAGGACTCTGGGGTCATATGCTAACCCCATTACAGCTGCATATGGGAGTAGCATCTGTACACCTCCCATCAAAGCAAGCAGCTTTGAGCTAAATCCTCAACTCATTATCATAGTGCAGCAAAATTGCCAGTATTCCGGTCTTCCACAGGAAGAACCTACTGAGTTTCTGGCACAGTTCTTACAAATTGCTGACACAGTGCATGATAAAGAGGTAGATCAGGATGTCTACAGACTATTACTGTTTCCATTTGCTGTAAAAGATCAAGCTAAAAGGTGGTTGAATAACCAACCTACAGCAAGCATAAAAACATGGAAACAGTTATCAGACAAATTCCTGAATCATTTTTACCCTCCAAGGAGGATGACACAGCTAAGGCTGGACATCCAAGGCTTTAAACAAGAGGATAATGAATCCCTTTATAATGCATGGGAGAGGTATAGAGGTATGCTTAGAAAATGCCCCTCTGAAATATTTTTAGAATGGGTACAGTTAGACATCTTCTACTATGGGCTTACAGAAAAAGCTCAGATGTCTTTAGACCACTCAGCTGGTGGATCTATACACATGAGGAAGACAATTGAAGAAGCTCAAGAGCTTATAGACACTGTTGCTAGAAACCAATACTTATATTCTAGCAATGAGTTCGTTCCAAAGGAGGAAGTCATGGCATTAGTCACTGATCCTAATCCTCAAGAACAGATGAATGAGCTTAATCAACAATTGCTCCTGATGACAGAACAGTTAGCAGAATTTAAAGAAATGCTCCATGATACTAAGGTTGCTAACAAGAACATAGAACTGCAGTTGAATCAAGCAAAACAGCAAATATCTAAACAGATAACAGAAGAATGTCAAGCAGTTCAACTGAGGAGTGGGAAGACACTGAATACCTCTGCTCAAAAGAGCAGAAAGCCAAACAAGGAACAATTGACAGAGGATGACCAAGCCACTGTTCAAAATCCCTCTGAGGACAGTAAGAGCCCAGAGAGGAGTGCTATTGGCGTTCAAACGCCAGAAAGGGAAGGAAAGCTGGCGTTAAACGCCCATTCCTTGCCCAATTCTGGCGTTCAAACGCCAGAAAAGGGGGAAAAGCTGGCGTTAAACGCCCATTTTCCACCCATTCCTGGCGTTCATACGCCAAGGGAAGATCAGACACCTAAGAGTGCTGACAGTAATCCCTCTAACAAGGCTTCTCCAACCACTTCTGTAAGGAATAAACCTGCAGCATCTAAGGTTGAAGAATATCAAACCAAGATGCCTTATCCTCAGAAACTCCGCAAAGCGGAACAGGATAAGCAATTTGCCCGTTTTGCAGACTATCTAAGGACTCTTGAAATAAAGATTCCATTTGCAGAGGCACTTGAGCAAATACCTTCTTATGCTAAGTTCATGAAAGAGATCTTAAGTCATAAGAAGGATTGGAGAGAAACTGAAAAAGTATTTCTCACTGAAGAATGCAGTGCAGTCATTCTGAAAAGCTTACCAGAAAAGCTTCAAGATCCTGGAAGCTTTATGATACCATGCACATTAGAGGGCGCTTGCACCAAGACTGCCCTATGTGATCTTGGAGCAAGCATCAATCTAATACCTGCATCCACTATCAGAAAGTTTGGGTTGACTGGAGAAGTCAAACCAACCAGGATATGCCTCCAACTTGCTGATGGCTCCATTAAACACCCATCAGGCATAATAGAGGACATGATTGTCAAGGTTGGGCCCTTTGCCTTTCCAACTGACTTTGTGGTGCTGGAAATGGAGGAGCACAAGAATGCAACTCTCATTCTAGGAAGACCTTTCCTAGCAACTGGACGAACTCTCATTGATGTACAAAGAGGGGAAGTAACCCTGAGAGTCAATGAGGATGAGTTCAAGTTAAATGCTGTAAAAGCTATGCAGCATCCAGACACACCAAATGACTGCATGGGCGCTGACATTATTGACTCTCTGGTAGAAGAGATCAATATGGCTGAAAGCCTAGAATCAGAGCTTGAGGACATCTTCAAGGATGCTCAACCTGATCAAGAAGAACTAGAGGAAGCAAAGGAATTTTCGAAAATTCCTCAGGAGGAGGATAAACCTCCCAAACCTGAACTTAAACCTCTACCACCATCCCTGAAGTACGCCTTTCTGGGAGAGGGTGACACTTTTCCAATGATTATAAGCTCTGCTTTAAATCCACAGGAAGAGGAAGCACTGATTCAAGTGCTAAGGACACACAAGGCAGCTTTTGGGTGGTCCATAAGTGATCTCAAGGGCATTAGCCCAGCTAGATGCATGCACAAGATCCTGTTGGAGGATAATGCCAAACCAGTGGTCCAACCACAAAGGAGGCTAAATCCAGCCATGAAGGAGGTAGTGCAGAAAGAGGTCACTAAATTACTAGAGGCTGGGATTATTTATCCTATTTCTGATAGCCCCTGGGTGAGCCCTGTCCAAGTTGTCCCCAAAAAGGGAGGCATGACAGTGGTTCATAATGAAAAGAATGAACTGGTTCCTACAAGAACAGTCACAGGGTGGCACATGTGTATTGACTACAGAAGGCTCAATACAGCCACCAGAAAGGATCATTTCCCTTTACCATTCATAGACCAAATGCTAGAAAGACTAGCTGGTCATGATTACTACTGCTTTTTGGATGGCTATTTAGGCTACAACCAAATTGCAGTAGATCCTCAGGACCAAGAGAAAACAGTATTTACTTGCCCTTCTGGCGTGTTTGCCTACAGAAGGATGCCTTTTGGTCTGTGCAACGCACCTGCAACCTTTCAGAGGTGCATGCTCTCTATCTTCTCAGATATGGTAGAGAAATTTCTGGAAGTCTTCATGGATGACTTCTCAGTATATGGAGACTCATTCAGCTCCTGCCTTAATCACCTAGCACTTGTCCTGAAAAGATGCCAAGAGACTAACCTGATTTTGAACTGGGAGAAATGTCACTTTATGGTGACTGAGGGAATTGTCCTTGGGCACAAAATTTCAAGCAGGGGAATAGAGGTGGATAAGGCAAAGGTAGAGGTAATTGAAAAATTACCACCACCTGCCAATGTTAAGGCAATCAGAAGCTTTCTGGGGCATGCAGGATTTTATAGAAGGTTTATAAAGGATTTTTCGAAAATTGCAAAACCTTTGAGTAACCTGCTAGCTGCTGACACACTATTTGTGTTTGACACACAGTGTCAGCAGGCGTTTGAGACCCTGAAAGCTAAGCTGGTCACAGCACCAGTCATCTCTGCACCAGATTGGACATTACCATTTGAATTAATGTGTGATGCCAGTGATCATGCCATTGGTGCAGTGTTGGGACAGAGGCATAACAAACTTCTGCACGTCATTTACTATGCTAGCCGTGTTCTAAATGATGCACAGAAGAATTACACAACCATAGAAAAAGAATTACTTGCAGTGGTTTATGCCATTGACAAGTTTAGATCTTATCTAGTAGGGTCCAAAGTGGTTGTGTACACTGACCATACTGCTCTTAAATACTTACTCACAAAGCAGGATTCAAAACCCAGGCTTATCAGATGGGTGTTGCTTCTGCAAGAGTTTGATATAGAAATAAGAGACAGAAAAGGGACAGAGAACCAAGTAGCTGATCATCTGTCCCGAATAGAACCAGTAGCTGGGGCGTCCCTCCCTTCTACTGAGATCTCTGAGACTTTCCCAGATGAGCAACTCTTTGCCATTCAGGAAGCTCCATGGTTTGCAGATATTGCAAATTATAAAGCTGTGAGGTTCATACCCAAGGAGTACAGCAGTGTGCAAAGAAAGAAATTGCTTTCAGATGCCAAGTACTATCTCTGGGATGAACCATATCTCTTTAAGAGATGTGCTGACGGAGTGATCCGCAGATGTGTACCCAGAGAAGAAGCACAAAGGATCTTATGGCATTGCCATGGATCATAGTATGGAGGACATTTTGGAAGTGAGCGAACAGCCACTAAAGTCCTCCAGTGTGGCTTCTACTGGCCTACTCTCTATAAAGATTCCCGAGAGTTTGTGCGTAACTGTGACAGTTGCCAAAGAGCTAGTAACCTGCCTCACGGATATGCCATGCCTCAACAAGGGATATTAGAGATAGAATTGTTTGATGTATGGGGAATTGACTTCATGGGGCCATTCCCACCATCATACTCAAACACTTACATTCTGGTGGCAGTGGACTATGTATCTAAGTGGGTAGAAGCAATCGCTACACCCACTAATGATACTAAGACCGTGCTAATGTTCCTCCAGAAACACATCTTCAGCAGATTTGGTGTTCCCAGAGTACTAATCAGTGATGGGGGCACTCATTTCTGCAATAAACAGCTATACTCTGCTATGGTTAGATATGGAATCAGCCATAAAGTGGCAACTCCGTATCATCCACAGACAAATGGGCAAGCTGAAGTCTCTAACAGAGAACTAAAAAGAATCCTAGAACGGACTGTGATAGCCCGAAGAAAGGATTGGGCAAAGAGCTTGGATGATGCTCTGTGGGCATACAGAACAGCATTCAAGACTCCTATAGGAACCTCTCCATACCAACTGGTGTATGGAAAGGCCTGTCATTTGCCTGTGGAACTGGAACATAAAGCCTACTGGGCGACCAGATTCCTAAACATGGATGCTCAGTTAGCTGGTAAAAAAAGATTGCTCCAGTTAAATGAGCTAGAGGAGTTCAAACTCAATGCCTTTGAAAATGCAAAAATTTACAAGGAAAAGGCAAAGAAGTGGCATGACAAGAAATTGTCAACCAGAGTCTTTGAGCCAGGACAAAAAGTTCTGCTCTTCAACTCCAGGCTCAAATTGTTCCCAGGAAAACTCAAATCCCTGTGGAGGGGTCCGTATGTGATCACAGGAGTGTCACCATATGGATATGTTGAGCTTCAGGATATTGATTCTGACAAAAAGTTCATTGTTAATGGACGGAGAATCAAGCATTATCTTGAAAGCAATTTTGAGCAGGAATGCTCAAAACTGAGACTTGAGTGAGTCTTAGCAAAGGTCCAGCTAAAGACAGTAAAGAAGCGCTTGCTGGGAGGCAACCCAGTCATTGGAAGGTTGTATGAATTGATTTTACAGAGGCAAGTATCAAAAATGAAGGAATTCACAGAGTTACAGAAGGATTCAGCTCAAAAAGCAGAGAAAAAGAGTTTACTGGCGAAAAAACGCCAGTAAGGGGCATTTTGGGCGTTAAACGCCAGAATGGGTACCATTCTGGGCGTTTAACGCCAGGAATGGTGCCATTTTGGGCGTTAAACGCCAGAATAGGCACCATTCTGGGCGTTTAACGCCAGGTGTGCAGCATCCTGGGCGTTTAGAAAAACGCCCAGTGACAAAGGCTTTCTGGCGTTTAACGCCAGCCAGGGCACCTGGCTGGGCGTTAAACGCCCAAAAGGGGCAACAATTGGGCGTTAAACGCCAGAATGGGTGCCATTCTGGGCGTTTAACGCCAGAAAGGTGGGGGGACCACAATTTCGTTTTCAACTCAAATTTTTTCAAACTTTCCTTTTATTAACCATACTCTTCTACATAAATGCACTTCAACCTTTCATCATTCACTTTCAAATCTTCACAAATCAAAACCATTCTTCAAATCTATCTCAAATTAATCCCAAATCTTCTTCAAAAACTCACCCTTTTCTCAAATCCTTTCCATATCTTCTCAAATTTTCTTTCAAATTCTTATTTTTTTTTCGAAATCTCTTCTCTCCCCCTTATAAGAACACGTTTGGACCCCTCATTGCCCACACCATTCGAATTTGCTCCTCTCTCTCTTCTTTCCTTTCTTTTGCTTGAGGACAAGCAAACCTCTAAGTTTGGTGTGCTTTTCCGTGATCACTAAGCCAAGATTCATCAATATCATGGCTCCTAAGGGAAAACAAACCAATTTAAGAGGCAAGAAAGAGAATAATCCAAAGAATCTTTGGAATCAAGAGAAGTTCTTAACCAAAGAACATGAAGACCATTATCACAAAATAATGGGTCTGAGGTCAGTGATCCCGGAAGTAAAATTTGATCTGAAAGAAGATGAATATCCAGGGATCCAAGAGCAAATTCGAAACAGAGGATGGGAAGTTCTAACCAATCCTGAGACAAAGGTTGGAAGGAACATGGTTCAGGAATTCTACTCCAATCTGTGGCTGACAGATAAGCAGAGAATGACTGGAACCGCTTACCATACCTACAGAACCATGGTCAGAGGGAAAGTTATGTACTTCCATCTGGACAAAATAAGAGAAATCTTCAAGTTGCCTCAACTGCAAGATGATCCTGACTCCTTTAATAGGAGGATGGTGAGAGTAGATAAAGGGTTGGATCAAGTTCTAGAGGACATATGCCTCCCTGGAACTAAGTGGATAACCAATTCTAAGGGTGTCCCAAACCAACTCAAGAGGGGAGACCTCAAACCAATTGCAAGAGGTTGGCTAGACTTTATTGGGCGTTCCATATTGCCCACTAGCAACCGTTCTGAGGTTACCATCAAGAGAGCAGTGATGATTCATTGCATTATGCTTGGAAAAGAAGTGGAGGTTCATCATGTGATTGCCTGTGAGATCTACACAATTGCAAATAAAAATTCCACTGAAGCCAAACTGGCTTACCCAAGCTTAATCTCCTTGCTCTGTAAAGAGGCTGGGGTGAAGATGGGAGTAGATGAATTCATACCCATTGAACATCCAATCACCAAGAAGTCAATGGAAGGACAAGTGCAAGAAAACTCTATCAAAAGGAGGGCGCAGGAGTTCCTCCCTGAATTTCCTGAAATTGGCTACTGGGCCAGCCTAGAAGCATCTATCACCAAGTTGCAAGAAACTATGGAGCAACTTAAGGAAGAACAGCAGAATCAGAACTGCATGCTCTGCAAATTGCTGAAGGAGCAAGAGAAGCAGGGGCGTGAACTGCAAGAGATGAAACGCCAAAAGCTCTCCTCTCAAGCTGAGGGAGCATCCACTTCTCAAAATCAAGGTTGTTGAGTCCTAACTCTGTGAAAACCTCTATCATTAGGAGCCTATTTTTGCGTTTTTTTTTTATTTTCTAGTCTAATCTTATATCTATTTTTGAGTCTTATTCTTAATTCATAATTAATAAAATTTAAAGTTCATGCCTTGAAGATATGAATGTCCTATGAATCCATCACCTCTCTTAAATGAAAAATTCTTTAATCACAAAAGAACAAGAAGTACAGAATTTCGAATTTATCTCTGGAACTAGTTGAATTAGTTTGATGTGGTGACAATACTTTTTGCTTTTCTGAATGAATGCTTGAACAGTGCATATGTATTTTGAATTTGTTGTTTTGAGAATGTTAAAATTGTTGGCTCTTGAAAGAATGAGGACAAAGAGAACTGTTATTGAGGATCTGAAAAATCATCAAATTGATTCTTGAAGCAAGAAAAAGCAGTACTCAAAAAAAAATTTTTTCGAAAAAAAGAGAAAAGAGAAGAAAAAGAAAAAGAAAGAAATAAAGTTGTGAACCAAGGCAAAAAGAGTGTGCTTAAGAACCTTGGACACCTCTAATTGGGGACTCTAGCAAAGCTGAGTCACAATCTAAAAAGGTTCACCCAATTATGTGTCTGTGGCATGTATATATCCGGTGGTAATACTGGAAGACAGAGTGCTTTGGGCCACAGCCAAGACTCATACACTAGCTATGTTCAAGAATCACTATACTTAACTAGGAGAATCAATAACACTATCTGAGTTCTGAGTTCTCATAGATGCCAATCATTCTGGAATTCAAAGGATAGAGTGAGTTGCCAAAACTGTTCGGAGGCAAAAAGCTACTAGTCCCGCTCATCTAATTGGAACTATGTTTCTTTGATATTTTGGAGTCTATAGTATATTCTCTTCTTTTTATTCTATTTTGATTTTCAGTTGCTTGGGGACAAGCAACAATTTAAGTTTGGTGTTGTGATGAGCGGATAATTTGTACCCTTTTTGGCATTGTTTTTAGTATGATTTTAGTATCTTTTAGTTAGTTTTTAGTATATTTTTAGTAGTTTTTAGTTAAAATTCACTTTTTTGGACTTTACTATGAGTTTGTGTGTTTTTCTGTGATTTCAGGTATTTTCTGACTGAAATTGAGGGTTCTGAGCAAAAATCTGATTCAGAGACTGAAAAGGACTGCAGATGCTGTTGGATTCTGACCTCCCTTCACTCAAAGTGGATTTTCTGGAGCTACAGAAGCCCAATTGGCACGCTCTCAACGGCGTTGGAAAGTAGACATCCTGGGCTTTCCAGCAATATATGATAGTCCATACTTTGCCCAAGATTTGATGGCCCAAACCGGCGTGGCAAATCACCCTCAGAAATTCCAGCGTTAAACGCCGGAACTGGCATAAAACTTGGAGTTAAACGCCCAAACTGGCATGAAAGCTGGCGTTTAACTCCAGAAAAGGTCTCTACACGAAAATGCTTCAATGCTCAGCCCAAGCACACACCAAGTGGGCCCGGAAGTGGATTTTTCTGTCATTTACTCATTTCTGTAAACCTTAGGATACTAGTTTACTATTAATAGGATCTTTTGACATTGTATCAGTACCTCATGACATTTTACACGTTTCTTTGTGTACATTCCACGGCATGAGTCTCTAAACCCCATGGTTGGGGGTGAGGAGCTCTGCTGTGTCTTGATGGATTAATGCAATTACTACTGTTTCTTATTCAATCATGCTTGCTTCCATTCTAAGATATCACTTGCTCTTAACCCGGATGAATGTGATGACCCGTGACACTCATCATCATTCTCAACTATGAACATGTGCCTGACAACCACCTCTGTTCTACTTTAGATTGAGTAGATATCTCTTGGATTCCTTAACCAGAATCTTCGTGGTATAAGCTAGAACTGATGGCGGCATTCAAGAGAATCCAGAAGGTCTAAACCTTGTCTGTGGTATTCTGAGTAGGATTCAATGATTGAATGACTGTGACGTGCTTCAAACTCCTAGCAGGCGGGGCGTTAGTGACAGACGCAAAAGGATCGATGGATTCTATTCCGGCCTGACCGAGAACCGACAGCTGATTAGCCATGCTGTGACAGAGCATAGGAACATTTTCACTGAGAGGATGGGAGGTAGCCATTGACAACGGTGAAACCCTACATACAGCTTGCCATGGAAGGAGCCTTGCGTGTTTGATGAAGAAGACAGTAGGAAAGCAGATTTTCAGAAGATGGAGCATCTCCAAAGCCTCAACCTATTCTCCATTACTGCAAAACAAGTACCTATTTCATGTTCTTTTGCTTTTCACAATCAATCCTGATAATTTCTGATATTCTGACTAAGATTTACAAGATAACCATAGCTTGCTTCAAGCCGACAATCTCCGTGGGATCGACCCTTGCTCACGCAAGGTATTACTTGGACGACCCAGTGCACTTGCTGGTTAGTTGTGTGGGATTGCAAAAGTGTTATTGCAATTTCGTGCACCATGGATTAATTAGGAATTGTTTGATAATTATTAATTATTTTTAGGGTCACTTGCATGTTCAAATTTAATACTTTCAATCACACATTTACCATGGATACTAAGTGTTTGTGAAGAAACCCGTATGTCATTATGCATTTGTACTTACTCTATTCTCGTACTCTAATGCCTGTTTTTCACAAAACCCTTTCATTATTTTATTAATTGAATATAATTGTCAATACAAACAGATTGTTAGTTTGAAAGAGTTGATAATCAAACTTGGACATTTAATGCTTGATCTATGCTACTCATGCCTTTGCCAGCATGCCAATAAACATCTTGCATCTAATTGCCATAACATGCACTTGCTATATTTCCATTGATGAACTTATCACATGTAGTCGCAACCATGTGTTAATGACATCCTTCTATACCGTGCATTGATTATCACTTGTCCCATCCTCTTCCTTGCTCTAACCCTTAGTTTTAAAGTTACTTACTTTTTTTCTTTTCAGGATGGCCACCAAGAAGGGTAAAGAGAAAGCTACTCCCAAACCACCGACAAGAAAAGGAACAAAAAGAGCACCAGCTAAGGAGCCACAGCCCCCGTCCACTTGCACATCTTAGCATGCACCGAGGATGGTGCAATCTTTAAGTGTAGGGAGGTCGATACTGACTTCTGTGGGTTAGTACCTTCCTGTCTCAACACCAATATTTAAATTTTCTTTGTTAAATGAGTTGTTGCATTTGCATGTTTGTTTGATTTTTGTGCATATTTTACCACTTGGTTGAAGTAATATTTTCTTTTTTAAGAAACTTTTTATAACATTTCACTAATTTGAATTAAACTTTTCGAAAAACTTGTTTGAAGAAATTTTAATTTGGAACATGGTTTTAAAGCTCAAACACACAAAACAAGTGAGATTTGAGCTTAATTGCATGGTTAGTGTTCATACCCTGGGTCGAGCTATCCGACCTGGGATGATTGGAGATAAAGCGACCGACCTCCTCTGGTCAGACTATCCGACCTCTTTTCAAAGAGTTCGACCAAATCGACAGGAAAGCCCAATAAAGGGCCCAAATAGAGGAACACGACCCAAATCCTAAAGCAGTCCAAGCCTATAGAGATAAAGGCGGTTCCATTGAAGATATGCTGACCTTAACTCAAAGATAAAGATAAGATAAGATAACTAACTTATCTTATCCAAAAGGTCACATCTCACCATTATAAATACACTGGAGCACCCAGGTATAACTCATACTCTGATTCTACTTAATACCTGCTTAATACCCTTGCTAACTTAAGCATCGGAGTCCCTTGCAGGTACCCCCCACCCTCCGGGGACGAAGGATCAGCACCACCACCAAGTCCAACAAGTCGGATACACCAGCTCCGGCCGTTGTACACCTTCCGGACACGTCGGCTCCGACCAACACAGAAGGTCTCGTCCGAGATCGACCTATAGTTTCAGGTGACCCTCGGAACATTGGCGCCGTTGCCGGGGAACCTGGAAGTCATCCTATTAACATGGCGGATGACCATGACAACGACCACGATTCAGGTTTGGAAGACAGAACGCCGCATAAAAACGCAGACACAATACTCAAAGATACTCCAGAAACCAATGGAGACAAAAATTCATCAAATCCAAGAATAATAGAAGCACTTCAAAATCGATTGGAGCAACTCGAGAAAGAAGCCCAACATCAACGTGAAAAGGAAGAAGATTTACGCCGGGAGATAAGGCGGCGCAGAGAACTAGAAGATAAGCTTGTAAAACTTGAAGCCGATCTTAAAACTAAAGCTACTCGATCATCCGCAGAAGATAGCTCTCAGAAAGATCAAGACCCATTCACCAGAGAAATTATGAAGACCAAAATTCCAAAAGAATTCAAGCTTCCGGATATGACTCTATATGACGGCACCTCGGACCCCAACCATCATCTCAGCAACTTCAGAAGTAGAATGTACCTCACAGATGCCTCAGATGCAGTCCGCTGCAAAGCCTTTCCAACAACTCTAACCAAGACAGCCATCAAATGGTTCGACAACCTACCTCCGAAATCCATCTCGAGTTTCGACGACCTGGCCAAGAAGTTCCTGGCCCGATTCTCCATACAAAAGGACAAAGCCAAACATGCGCCTAGCCTCCTAGGGATCAAACAAGGAGATCGGGAGAGCCTTCGCAACTACATGGAAAGATTCAACAAAACATGCATGGACATACAAAGTCTACCAACAGAGGCTGCCATTATGGGCCTTATAAATGGCCTACGAGAAGGGCCATTTAGCCAATCTATATCAAAGAGATATCCTACATCCTTAGACGAAGTACAAGAACGGGCACAAAAATACATCAACATGGAGGAAAACTCTCGACTTGTCGAAGCCTCAATGTTCGGCTCTACCTATCGAGATAAAGAATCCAAGAAAAAGGAAGATCGCTCCGGAGAAAAAATAAAAAAATATCATAACTATACTCCTCTTAGGGTATCCTTGGTAGATGTTTACAAAGAAGTCTGCCATACAGAGAAAATCCCTCCAGCTCGGTCACTTAAAGGCAAAAGAGGAGGAGGAAATCGGAATGAATACTGTGAGTATCACCGACTTCGAGGGCATTCCACCAACGAATGCTTCGACTTGAAAAACGTCATAGCAAAACTAGTAAGAGAAGGAAAGCTAGATCGATTTTTGGCCAATCGGGATGACGAACCAAGAAAAAGAAGAAGGGATGAGGATGTTGGACGATCTGAACGATCACCTCGCACACCGGAAAGACATGTTCACGTAATACACGGCGGATTTGCCGGAGGAGGAATCTCCAAATCATCCTGAAAGCGACACCTCAAAGAAGTATACCACGTCGAAGGAATAAAGGAAGTCCCGGATATCCCATCAATCACGTTTACCAAGGAAGACGCATCCGGAATCATCTCGGGACACGACGACCCCATGGTCATTACGATCATACTGGCAAACGCCAACCTTCACCGTACATTAATTGACCAGGGAAGCTCTGCAGACATCTTATTCAAAACTGCCTTCGACAAACTCGGTCTAGATGAAAAAGAGCTAAGAGCATACCCAAACAGCCTGTTCGGACTAGGAGATGCCCCAGTTCAACCGCTGGGATACGTATCGCTATATACAACCTTCGGAAAAGGGAACCAGTCCCGAACACTCAAGATAGATTACATCGTGGTCGACGTAAGCTCAGCCTACAATGCCTTAATAGGTCGGACAACGTTAAATCAACTCGGAGCAATAGTTTCAACCCCACATCTATGTATGAAATTCCCAACTGCGGAAGGGATAGCTACGATAAAGGCAGATCAAAAAATGGCACGTCGCTGTTACAACGAAAGCCTAAACCTCCGAGGTAAAGGAGGAGAGTTTCACACAATCGAGCTCGGTGGAGTTCAGAGGCGAGAAGAACTCCGACCACATCACGAAGGAGAAATAGAAAGAATCCAGATCGGAGACACCTCGGATAAAACAACTAATATTGGCACGATCCTGAAAGGAGACATGAAGGAATCGCTAATACGGTTCCTACGAGATAATGTTGATCTCTTCGCATGGAAAGCTGCCGACATGCCAGGTATTGATCCCAAACTAATGAGCCATAAATTAGCAGTCTATCCGGGATCCCGGCCGGTACAACAAAGACGAAGAAAACTTGGATCAGAACGAACTCAGGCTGTAGAAGAACAAGTACAAGCGCTACTTGAGGCCGGGTTCATAAGGGAAGTCAAATATCCACTATGGCTAGCAAACATCGTCTTAGTGAAAAAGTCAAATGGGAAGTGGCGAATGTGCACCGACTACACCGACCTCAACAAAGCCTGCCCAAAAGACCCCTATCCACTCCCAAGCATCGACGCTCTAGTGGATGCTTCATCAGGATATAAGTATCTCTCATTCATGGACGCATATTCAGGGTACAACCAAATCCCCATGTATCCACCAGATCAAGAAAAAACCTCGTTCCTAACACCGAAAGCAAACTACTGTTACATCGTGATGCCTTTTGGTCTCAAGAACGCAGGAGCTACTTATCAAAGGCTAATGAATAAAGTTTTTGCAGATCACATCGGAAAAATCATGGAAGTTTATGTAGACGATATGTTGATAAAGACACAAAGCGAAGATACATTGTTATCCGACCTTACTCAAGTGTTTTCTACTATCAGGAAACACAACATGCAGCTCAATCCCGCAAAATGCACCTTCGTAGTAGAAGCCGGCAAATTCTTGGGCTTCATGCTCACACAAAAGGGGATTAAAGCAAATCCAGACAAGTGTCGAGCCATACTCAACATGAAGAGCCCAACCTGTATCAAAGAAGTACAACAACTTAACGGAAGGTTGGCCGCTCTATCCCGATTCTTTGCAGGAGCTGCGATAAGATCTCTTCCCTTCTATGCTACTTTAAGAAAGGGAAAACAGTTTGAATGGACAATAGAATGTGAGCAAGCCTTCCTAGACTTCAAAGAGTTCTTAGGACGGCCACCTATCCTATCTCGGCCACGAGAAGGAGAACCGCTCATATTATATCTCGCAGTAGGGAGCCGGGCAATAGCCTCAGCATTAGTTAGAGAAGACGAACATGGGCAAAAACCCGTCTACTTCATTAGCAAAGCACTACAGGGATCCGAGCTGAACTACCAGAAAATAGAAAAGTTTGCCTACGCTCTGATCCTCACATCCCGGCGGCTTCGCCCGTATTTCCAAGCGCATACCATTAAAGTTCGAACCAACCAACCCATAAAAGGAATATTGCAGAAAATAGATCTAGCAGGAAGAATCCTACAATGGGCAATCGAGTTGTCCGAATTTGATCTCCAATACGAGGCACGTATAGCGATCAAATCGCAACACTTGGCTGACTTCATCGCAGAATTTACAGACATCCCGGAAATCCCCATAGAATGGAACATATACGTAGACGGATCCTCGAATAAAACAGGAAGTGGTGCGGGTGTGATAGTTGAGAGCAACCAAGGAACTCAACTTGAGCTCTCCCTTAAATTCGGATTCCCAGCCTCAAACAACCAGGCAGAATACGAAGCACTAGTAGCTGGTATAAAGCTGGCTAGAGAGGTTGGAGCCCGGAAGCTCAACATCTACAGTGACTCACAAGTCATCACCTCACAAATAACAGGAAACTACCAAGCCAAAGATCCGACCATGAAAAAATATTTGGATAAAACCAAAGAACAGCTCGGACAACTCGGGGAATATAGGGTCCACCACATACCTCGTGAGCAAAATGCCCGAGCTGACGCCCTTTCAAAATTAGCCAGCACCAAACCAGGGGGCAACAACAGAAGCCTCATCCAAGAGGTATTACATAACCCGTCAATAGCGGAAGAAGAAAGAATCCTAGCCATAATAGGTCGGGATCAAGGATGGATGACCCCTATAATAAACTACCTCAAAACAGAAGAACTCCCTACAGATGAAAAGGAGGCAAAGAGGCTGAAAAGGGAGGCACAGTACTACACTATCATAAACAACACGCTGTACAAAAGAGGGATATCAACACCTTTACTAAAATGCGTACCAACTTCCAATACAAAGGAAGTCTTGGAGGAAGTACACAGTGGCATTTGTAGAAATCATCTCGGAGCACAAGCTCTCACCAAAAAGGTACTCCGGGCGGGATTCTATTGGCCAACTCTACAAAAGGAGGCTACAGAATTTGTAAGGATATGTCCACCATGCCAGAAGCATGCCAACTTTCACATTGCCCCACCAGAAAAGCTCATCAGCGTGACCTCACCCTGGCCAGTCGCGAAATGGGGACTCGACCTACTCGGACCCTTCCCACAGGGATCGGGACAAGTAAAATTCCTCATAGTAGGAGTAGACTATTTCACAAAATGGATCGAGGCAGAACCCCTGGCCAACGCCACCGCTCAAAGAAGCCGAAAATTCCTATATAGGAACATTATTACGAGATTCGGGGTACCATACTCCATCACCATGGACAACGGTACCCAATTTACAGAGGCAGGCTTCAGAAAACTGGTGGCCGACTTGAACATAAAATACCAGTTCACCTCTGTCGAACATCCCCAAGCCAATGGACAAGCCAAAGCGGCCAACAAAGTCATATTGGCCGGATTAAAGCGGAGGCTACAAGAAGCAAAGGGAGCTTGGGCCGAGGAACTACCACAAGTCCTATGGGCATTTCGAACAACACCCCATTCTACTACAAATGAATCACCATTCCGACTAGCATACGGAGTGGAGGCAATGATTCCAATAGAAATCGAAGAAGGATCTCCCCGAGTAGTCCACTACAATGAACAAGCAAACTCCCAACTTCAGAGAGAAGAGCTCGACTTGTTACCCGAAATCCAAGAAAAAGCTCGGATCAGGGAAGAAGCTCTAAAGCGACGAATGGCCTCCAGATATAATCAAAAGGTAGTACCGAGAAGTTTAGCAGAGAATGATCTCATCCTAATCAGAAATGATATTGGAACAACTCGACCCGGAGAAGGAAAGCTGGCAGCAAACTGGAAAGGACCTTACCGAGTCATTGAAGTACTGGGAAAGGGCTACTACAGACTGTCCGAGCTTGATGGACGGGAGCTTCCTCGATCATGGCACGCTTGCAACCTAAGAAGGTACTACAGTTAGGAAAGGTAAAGGATCTCACTAAATGGATGCGCTCTTTTTCCTGAAAAGGTTTTTTAATGAGGCACCATGTCGAAACCTAGGAACAAGGAAATTCCCACATATATATATATTTGCATTTTTTCTTTGAATAAAGTTTATTTAGATATTCTACACGATTCCAAGACGTATTAATCTGAAGTATTCATCGTCCGATTATAAAGCAACAGGTCGGCAGAAAGTGAAAAACAAATTCACTGCGCGACCACGATAAAGACAATCGTCCGATAAAGGTGAAAACGCGATTCACCCAAAGGACGATTGATGAGCGGATAATTTGTATGCTTTTTGGCATTGTTTTTAGTATGTTTTTAGTATCTTTTAGTTAGTTTTTAGTATATTTTTATTAGTTTTTAATTAAAATTCACTTTTCTGGACTTTACTATGGGTTTGTGTGTTTTTCTGTGATTTCAGGTATTTTCTGACTGAAATTGAGGGTCCTGAGCAAAAATCTGATCCAGAGACTGAAAAGGACTGCAGATGCTGTTGGATTCTGACCTCCCTGCACTCAAAGTGGATTTTCTGGAGCTACAGAAGCCCAATTGGCGCGCTCTCAACGGCATTGGAAAGTAGACATCCTGGGCTTTCCAGCAATATATAATAGTCCATACTTTGTCCAAGATTTGATGGCCCAAACCCGCGTAGCAATCCGGCCTCAGAAATTCCAACGTTAAACGCCGGAACTGGAATAAAAGTTGGAGTTAAACGCCCAAACTGGCATGAGAACTGGCGTTTAACTCCAGAAAAGGTCTCTACACGAATTTCCTTCATTGCTCAGCCCAAGCACACACCAAGTGGGCCAGGAAGTGGATTTTTCTGTCATTTACTCATTTCTGTAAACCTTAGGATACTAGTTTACTACTTATAGGACCTTTTTACATTGTAATCAGAACCTTATGACCCCATAACATTTTGTACACGTTCTTTCCACAGTATGAGCCTCTAAACCCCATGGTTGGGGGTGAGGAGCTCTGCTGTGTCTTGATGGATTAATGCAATTACTACTGTTTCTTATTCAATCATGCTTGCTTCCATTCTAAGATAACACTTGTTCTTAATCCGGATGAATGTGATGATCCGTGACAATCATCATCATTCTCAACCATGAACACGTGCCTGACAACCACCTCTGTTCTATCTTAGATTGAGTAGTTATCTCTTGGGTTCTTTAATTGGAATCTTCGTGGTATAGGCAGGACCTGATGGCAGCATTCAAGAGAATCCGGAAGGTCTAAACCTTGTCTGTGGTATTCTGAGTAGGATTCAATGATTGAATGACTGTGACGTGCTTCAAACCTGTAACCTACTGGGCGTTAGTGACAGACGCAAAAGAGTTATTCTATTCCGGTAGGGGAGGGAACCAAACCGGTGATTGGCAGCACTGTGACAGAGTGTGTGCATTAGCTTTCACTGCGCGGATGGGAGGTAGCTGCTGACAACAGTGAGACCCTACACGAGCTTGCCATGGAAGGAGACATGCGTGTTTGATGAAGAAGATAGTAGGAAAGCAGAGATTCGGAAGATGGAGCATCTCCAAACCTCAACCCATTCTCCATTACTGCAGTACAAGTAACCATTACATGTTCTTTTGCTTCTTACAATCAATCCTGATAATTTCTGATATCCTGACTAAGATTTACAAGATAACCATAGCTTGCTTCAAGCCGACAATCTCCGTGGGATCGACCCTTGCTCACGCAAGGTATTACTTGGACGATCCAGTGCACTTGCTGGTTAGTTGTGCGGGATTGCAAAAGTGTTATTGCAATTTCGTGCACCAAGTTTTTGGCGCCGTTGCCGGGGATTGTTCGAGTTTGGACAACTGACGGCTTATCTTGTTGCTTAGATTAGGACTATTTTATTTTTGTTGGTTTAGAGTCTTTTAGTTGAGTCTAGTTTCATATTCTAAGTTTGGTGTCAATTGCATGCTTTTATTTTTCTTTTAAAATTTTCGTTTTTGCGTAGTCTTAGTCCCTTTTTGATTCATAAAAATTCTAAGTTTGGTGTCCTCTTTGTGTTTTTCTCTTAAAATTTTCGAAAATTTAGTGTTTGATTTTCTAAAAATTTTAAGTTTGGTGTCTTTTTGCTGTTTTTCTCTTTCCTCTTTTTAAAAATCAAATCTTTTTCATAAAAATTTTTCAATCATATCTTCTTAATTGCTGTTTTCAAAATCTTTTTCTTCACTAATTGATTCAGTTCTCAATTTGCTTTGATCTTATTTTATTTTTAATTTTCGAATTTTCTTTTATTTTCCTTTTATTTTATTTTATTGAATTTTATTTTTTTCGGTTATTTCAAAAAAAAAATAAAAATAAACAAAATTTATCTCTTTGCAATCATTCTCATTTCCCTTTTGTCCATTATGGACTTAAGTGGAATTAATCAGTCCAAAAGGACTCTGGGGTCTTATGCTAACCCCATTACAACTGCATATGGGAGTAACATCTGTATACCTCCCATCAAAGCAAGCAGCTTTGAGCTAAATCCTCAACTCATTATCATAGTGCAGCAAAATTGCCAGTATTCCGGTCTTCCACAGGAAGAACCTACTGAGTTTCTGGCACAGTTTTTACAAATTGCTGACACAGTACATGATAAAGAGGTAGATCAGGATGTCTATAGACTATTACTGTTTCCATTTGCTGTAAAAGATCAAGCTAAAAGGTGGTTAAATAACCAACCTACAGCAAGCATAAAGACATGGAAACAGTTATCAGACAAATTCCTGAATCATTTTTACCCTCCAAAAAGGATGACACAGCTAAGGCTGGACATCCAAGGCTTTAAACAAGAGGATAATGAATCCCTTTATAATGCCTGGGAGAGGTATAGAGGTATGCTAAGAAAATGTCCCTCTGAAATGTTTTCAGAGTGGGTACAGCTAGACATTTTCTACTATGGGCTTACAGAAAAAGCTCAGATGTCTTTAGACCACTCAGCTGGTGGATCTATACACATGAGAAAGACAATTGAAGAAGCTCAAGAGCTTATAGACACTGTTGCTAGAAACCAATATCTGTACTCTAGCAATGAGTTCTCTCCAGAAGAGGAAGTCATGACAGTAGTCACTGACTCTAATCCTCAAGAACAGGTAATGGAGCTTAATCAACAACTACTCCTGATGACAGAACAGTTAGCAGAATTTAAAGAGATGCTCAATGAAACTAAAGTTTCTAATAAAAGCATAGAACTACAGTTGAATCAAGCAAAACAGCAAATATCTAAACAGATAACAGAAGAGTGTCAAGCAGTTCAACTGAGGAGTGGAAAGACCTTGAATAACACTGTTCAAAAGAGCAAAAGGCCAAATAAGGAACAAATGACAGAGGACAACCAAACCACTGTTCAAAATCCCTCTGAGGACAGTAAGAGCCCAGAGAGGAATATTGGCGTTCAAACGCCAGAAAGGGAAGGAAAGTTGGCGTTAAACGCCCATTCCTTGCCCAGTTCTGGCGTTCAAACGCCAGAAAGGGAAGGAAAGCTGGCGTTAAACGCCCATTCCTTGCCCAGTTCTGGCGTTCAAACGCCAGAAAAGGAAGGGAAGTTGGCGTTTAACGCCCAAACTTCACCCATTCCTGGCGTTCAAACGCCAAGGGAGGATCAGACACCTGAGAGTGCTGACAGTAATCCCTCTAACAAGGCTTCTTCAACCACTTCTGTAAGGAATAAACCTGCAGCATCTAAGGTTGAAGAATATCAAGCCAAGATGCCTTATCCTCAGAAACTCCGCAAAGCGGAACAGGATAAGCAATTTGCCCGCTTTGCAGACTATTTAAGGACTCTTGAAATAAAGATTCCTTTTGCAGAGGCACTTGAGCAAATACCTTCTTATGCTAAGTTCATGAAAGAGATCTTAAGTCATAAGAAGGATTGGAGAGAAACTGAAAAAGTGTTTCTCACTGAAGAATGCAGTGCAGTCATTCTAAAAAGCTTACCAGAAAAGCTTCAAGATCCTGGAAGCTTTCTGATACCATGCACATTGGAAGGCACTTATACCAAGGTAGCCTTATGTGATCTTGGAGCAAGTATCAATTTAATACCTGCATCCACTATCAGAAAGCTTGGGTTGATTGGAGAAGTCAAACCAACCAGGATATGCCTCCAACTTGCTGATGGCTCCATTAAACACCCATCAGGCATAATAGAGGACATGATTGTCAAGGTTGGGCCATTTGCCTTTCCAACTGACTTTGTGGTGCTGGAAATGGAGGAGCACAAAAGTGCAACTCTCATTCTAGGAAGACCTTTCCTAGCAACTGGACGAACTCTCATTGATGTACAAAAAGGGGAAGTAACCTTGAGAGTCAATGAGGATGAGTTCAAGTTGAATGCTGTAAAAGCAATGCAGCATCCAGACACACCAGAGGACTGCATGGACGCTGACATTATTGACTCTCTGGTAGAAGAGATCAATATGGCTGAAAGCCTAGAATCAGAGCTTGAGGACATCTTCAAAGATGCTCCAACTGATCAGGAAGAGCCAGAGGAGGCAAAGGAATTTTCGAAAATTCCTCAGGAGGAGGATAAGCCTCCTAAGCCTGAACTCAAACCATTACCACCATCCCTGAAATATGCATTTCTGGGAGAGGGTGACACTTTTCCAGTGATTATAAGCTCTGCCTTAAATTCACAGGAAGAGGAAGCACTGATTAAAGTGCTAAGGACACACAAGACAGCTCTTGGGTGGTCCATAAGTGATCTCAAGGGCATTAGCCCAGCCAGATGCATGCACAAGATCCTATTGGAGGATAATGCCAAACCAGTGGTTCAACCACAGAGGAGGCTAAATCCTGCCATGAAGGAGGTGGTGCAGAAAGAGGTCACTAAATTACTGGAGGCTGGAATTATTTATCCTATTTCTGATAGCCCCTGGGTGAGCCCTGTCCAAGTTGTTCCCAAAAAGGGAGGCATGACAGTGGTTCATAATGAAAAAAATGAACTGGTTCCTACAAGAACAGTCACAGGGTGGCGCATGTGTATTGACTACAGAAGACTCAATACAGCCACCAGAAAGGATCATTTTCCTTTACCATTCATAGACCAAATGCTAGAAAGACTAGCTGGCCATGACTATTACTGCTTTTTGGATGGCTACTCAGGCTACAACCAAATTGCAGTAGATCCTCAAGACCAAGAGAAAACAGCATTCACATGCCCTTCTGGCGTGTTTGCCTATAGGAGAATGCCTTTTGGTCTGTGCAATGCACCTGCAACCTTTCAGAGGTGCATGCTCTCTATCTTCTCAGATATGGTAGAGAAATTTCTGGAAGTCTTCATGGATGACTTTTCAGTATATGGAGACTCATTTAGCTCCTGTCTTAACCACCTATCACTTGTCCTGAAAAGATGCCAAGAGACTAACCTGGTTTTAAACTGGGAGAAATGTCACTTTATGGTGACTGAAGGAATTGTCCTTGGGCACAAAATTTCAAGCAGGGGGATAGAGGTGGATAAGGCAAAGGTGGAGGTAATTGAAAAATTACCACCACCTGCCAATGTTAAGGCAAGCAGAAGCTTTCTGGGGCATGCAGGATTCTACAGAAGGTTTATTAAGGACTTTTCGAAAATTGCTAAACCTCTGAGTAACCTGTTAGCTGCTGACACACCATTTGTGTTTGACACACAGTGTTTTCAGGCATTTGAGACCCTGAAAGCTAAACTGGTCACAGCACCAGTCATCTCTGCACCAGATTGGGCATTACCATTTGAATTAATGTGTGATGCCAGTGATCATGCCATTGGTGCAGTGTTGGGACAGAGGCATAACAAACTTCTGCATGTCATTTATTATGCTAGCCGTGTTCTAAATGATGCACAGAAGAATTACACAACCACAGAAAAAGAGTTACTTGCAGTGGTCTATGCCATTGACAAGTTTAGATCCTACTTAGTGGGATCAAAGGTGATTGTGTACACTGACCATGCTGCTCTTAAATACTTACTCACAAAGCAGGATTCAAAACCCAGGCTTATCAGATGGGTGTTGCTTCTGCAAGAGTTTGATATAGAAATAAGAGACAGAAAAGGGACAGAGAACCAAGTAGCTGATCATCTGTCCAGAATAGAACCAGTAGTTGGGGCGTCCCTCCCTTCTACTGAAATCTCTGAGACTTTCCCAGATGAGCAACTCTTTGCCATTCAGGAAGCTCCATGGTTTGCAGATATTGCAAACTATAAAGCTGTGAGGTTCATACCCAAAGAGTACAGTTATGTGCAGAGAAAGAAACTAATTTCAGATGCCAAGTACTACCTTTGGGATGAACCATATCTCTTTAAGAGATGTGCTGACGGAGTGATCCGCAGGTGTGTACCCAGAGAAGAAGCACGAAGGATCCTATGGCACTGCCATGGATCACAGTATGGAGGACATTTTGGAAGTGAGCGAACAGCCACTAAAGTTCTCCAGTGAGGCTTCTACTGGCCTACTCTCTATAAAGATTCCCGAGAGTTTGTGCGTAACTGTGACAGTTGCCAAAGAGCTGGTAACCTGCCTCACGGATATGCCATGCCTCAACAAGGAATATTAGAGATAGAATTGTTTGATGTATGGGGAATTGATTTCATGGGGCCATTCCCACCATCATACTCAAACACTTACATTCTGGTGGCAGTGGATTATGTATCTAAATGGGTAGAAGCAATTGCTACACCCACTAATGATACCAAGACTGTGCTGAAATTCCTCCAGAAAAACATTTTCAGCAGGTTTGGCGTCCCCAGAGTGCTAATCAGTGATGGGGGCACTCATTTCTGCAATAAACAGCTATACTCTGCTATGGTTAGATATGGAATCAGCCATAAAGTGGCAACTCCGTATCATCCACAGACAAATGGGCAAGCTGAAGTCTCTAACAGAGAGCTAAAAAGAATCCTGGAACGGACTGTAATGTCCCGAAGAAAGGATTGGGCAAAGAGCTTGGATGATGCTCTGTGGGCATACAGAACAGCATTCAAGACTCCTATAGGGACCTCCCCATACCAACTGGTGTATGGGAAGGCCTGTCATTTGCCAGTGGAACTGGAACATAAAGCCTACTGGGCAACCAGATTCCTGAACATGGATGCACAGTTAGCTGGTGAAAAAAGATTGCTCCAGCTAAATGAGCTAGAGGAGTTCAGACTCAATGCCTTTGAAAATGCTAAGATCTATAAGGAAAAGGCAAAGAAGTGGCATGACAAGAGATTGTCAACCAGAGTCTTTGAGCCAGGACAAAAAGTTCTGCTCTTCAACTCTAGGCTCAGACTGTTTCCAGGAAAACTCAAATCCCGTTGGAGGGGTCCATATGTGATTACAGGAGTGTCACCATATGGATATGTTGAGCTTCAGGATATTGATTCTGACAGGAAGTTCATTGTTAATGGGCAGAGAATCAAGCATTATCTTGAAGGAAATTTTGAGCAGGAATGCTCAAAACTGAGGCTTGAGTGATTCTCAGCAGAAGTCCAGCTAAAGACAGTAAAGAAGCGCTTACTGGGAGGCAACCCAGTCATTAGGAAGTTGTATGATTAGTTCTTACAGAGGCAAGTATCAAAAATGAAGGAATTCACAGAGTTACAGAAGGATTCAGCTCAAAAAGCAGAGAAAATGAGCTTACTGGCGAAAAAACGCCAGTAAGGGGCATTTTGGGCGTTAAACGCCAGAATGGGCACCATTCTAGGCGTTTAACGCCAGTAATGGTACCATTCTGGGCGTTAAACGCCAGAATGGGCACCATTCTGGGCGTTTAACGCCAGGTGTGCAGCATCACTGGGCGTTCAGAAAAACGCCCAGTGAGGAAGGTTTTCTGGCGTTTAACGCCAGCCAGGGTACCTGGCTGGGCGTTAAACGCCCAAAAAGGGTGCCAAGTGGGCGTTAAACGCCAGAATGGGTACCATTCTGGGCGTTTAACGCCAGAAAGGTGGGGGACCACAATTTTGTTTTCAAATCAGATTCTTTCAAACTTTCCTTTTCTCACCCATACTTTTCTACAAAATCACACTTCAATCATTCATCACTCACTTTCAAATCTTCAAAAATCAAAACCATTTTTCAAATCTATTTCAAAATAATCTCAAATCTTCTTCAAAAACTCACCCTTTTCTCAAATATTTTTCATATCTTTTCGAATTTCCTTTCAAATCTCTCTTTTGTTTTCGAAATTCTCCTCCCCCCACTCTATAAATGAACGTTCCTCACCCCTCCTTCCTCACACCATTCGAATTCTCTCCCCTCTCTCTCTCTATTATCTTCTTTCTTCTCTTTTTGCTTGAGGACAAGCAAAACCTCTAAGTTTGGTGTGCTTTTCCGTGATCACTAAGCCAAGATTCATCAATATCATGGCTCCCAAGGGAAAACAAACCAACTCAAGAGGAAAGAAAGAGACTAATCCAAAGAATCTTTGGAATGAAGAGAAGTTCTTAACCAAAGAACATGAAGACCATTATCACAAAATAATGGGTCTGAGGTCAGTGATCCCGGAAGTTAAATTTGATCTGAAAAAAGATGAATATCCGGAGATCCAAGAGCAAATTCGAAACAGAGGTTGGGAAGTTCTGACCAATCCTGAGACAAAGGTTGGAAGGAACATGGTTCAGGAATTCTATTCAAATCTGTGGCTAACAGATAAGCAAAGAATGACTGGAACCGCTTACCATACCCACAGAACCATGGTCAGAGGGAAAGTTATGTACTTCCATCTGGACAAAATAAGAGAAATCTTCAAACTACCTCAACTACAAGATGATCCTGATTCCTTTAATAGGAGGATGGTGAGAGTAGATAAGGGGTTGGATCAAGTTCTAGAGGACATATGCCTCCCTGGAACTAAGTGGATAACCAATTCTAAGGGTATCCCAAACCAACTCAAGAGGGGAGACCTCAAACCAATTGCAAGAGGTTGGCTAGACTTTATTGGGCGTTCCATATTGCCCACTAGCAACCGTTCTGAGGTCACCATCAAGAGAGCAGTGATGATTCACTGCATTATGCTTGGAAAAGCAGTGGAGGTACATCATGTGATTGCTTGTGAGATCTACACAATTGCAAATAAGAATTCCACTGAAGCCAAATTGGCCTACCCAAGCTTGATCTCCTTGCTCTGTAAAGAGGCTGGGGTAAAGATGGGAGTAGATGAGTTCATACCCATTGAACATCCAATCACCAAGAAGTCAATGGAAGGACAAGTGCAAGACAACTCTATCAAGAGGAGGGCGCGTGAGTTCCTCCCTGAATTCCCTGAAATTGGCTACTGGGCCAGCCTAGAAGCATCCATCAACAAGCTGCAAGAGACTATGGAGCAACTGAAGGAAGAACAGCAGAATCAGAACTGCATGATCTGCAAATTGCTGAAGGAACAAGAGAAGCAGGGGCGTGAAATCAAAGAACTGAAGCGCCAAAAGCTCTCCTCTCAAGCTGAGAGAGCATCCACTTCTCAAAATCAAGGTTGTTGAGTCCTAACTCTGTGAAACCTCTATCATTAGGAGCCTCTGTTTTTCGTTTTTTTTATTATTATTTTTTTTTTCCCTTTATTTTTAGTCTCATCTTATATCTATATTTGAGTCTTGTTCTTAATTAATAAAATTAATAAAGTTTATGCCTTAAAGCTATGAATATCCTATGAATCCATCACCTCTCTTAAAAGAAAAATGCTTTAATCACAAAAGAACAAGAAGTACAGGGTTTCGAAATTTATCTCTGAAACTAGTTGAATTAGCTTGATGTGGTGACAATACTTTTTGTTTTCTGAATGAATGCTTGAACAGTGCATATGTCTTTTGAATTTGTTGTTTTGAGAATGTTAAAATTGTTGGCTCTTGAAAGAATGAGGAGAAAGAGAACTGTTATTGAGGATCTGAAAAATCATCAAATTGATTCTTGAAGCAAGAAAAAGCAATATTCAAAAAAAAAAATTCGAAAAAAAAAAAAAGAGAAGGAAATAAAGTTGTGATCCAAGGAAACAAGAGTGTGCTTAAGAACCCTGGACACCTCTAATTGGGGACTTTAGCAAAGCTGAGTCACAATCTAAAAAGGTTCACCCAATTATGTGTCTGTGGCATGTATGTATCCGGTGGTAATACTGGAAGACAGAGTGCTTTGGGCCACAGCCAAGACTCATACACTAGCTATGTTCAAGAATCAATATACTTAACTAGGAGAATCATAACACTATCTGAGTTCTAAGTTCTTATAGATGCCAATCATTCTGAACTTCAAAGGATAGAGTGAGATGCCAAAACTGTTCGGAGGCAAAAAGCTACTAGTCCCGCTCATCTAATTGGAACTATGTTTCTTTGATATTTTGGGATCTATAGTATATTCTCTTCTTTTTATCCTATTTTGATTTTCAGTTGCTTGGGGACAAGCAACAATTTAAGTTTGGTGTTGTGATGAGCGGATAATTTGTATGCTTTTTGGCATTGTTTTTAGTATGTTTTTAGTATCTTTTAGTTAGTTTTTAGTATATTTTTATTAGTTTTTAATTAAAATTCACTTTTCTGGACTTTACTATGGGTTTGTGTGTTTTTCTGTGATTTCAGGTATTTTCTGACTGAAATTGAGGGTCCTGAGCAAAAATCTGATCCAGAGACTGAAAAGGACTGCAGATGCTGTTGGATTCTGACCTCCCTGCACTCAAAGTGGATTTTCTGGAGCTACAGAAGCCCAATTGGCGCGCTCTCAACGGCATTGGAAAGTAGACATCCTGGGCTTTCCAGCAATATATAATAGTCCATACTTTGTCCAAGATTTGATGGCCCAAACCCGCGTAGCAATCCGGCCTCATAAATTCCAGCGTTAAACGCCGGAACTGGAATAAAAGTTGGAGTTAAACGCCCAAACTGGCATGAGAACTGGCGTTTAACTCCAGAAAAGGTCTCTACACGAATTTCCTTCATTGCTCAGCCCAAGCACACACCAAGTGGGCCAGGAAGTGGATTTTTCTGTCATTTACTCATTTCTGTAAACCTTAGGATACTAGTTTACTACTTATAGGACCTTTTTACATTGTAATCAGAACCTTATGACCCCATAACATTTTGTACACGTTCTTTCCACAGTATGAGCCTCTAAACCCCATGGTTGGGGGTGAGGAGCTCTGCTGTGTCTTGATGGATTAATGCAATTACTACTGTTTCTTATTCAATCATGCTTGCTTCCATTCTAAGATAACACTTGTTCTTAATCCGGATGAATGTGATGATCCGTGACAATCATCATCATTCTCAACCATGAACACGTGCCTGACAACCACCTCTGTTCTATCTTAGATTGAGTAGTTATCTCTTGGGTTCTTTAATTGGAATCTTCGTGGTATAGGCAGGACCTGATGGCAGCATTCAAGAGAATCCGGAAGGTCTAAACCTTGTCTGTGGTATTCTGAGTAGGATTCAATGATTGAATGACTGTGACGTGCTTCAAACCTGTAACCTACTGGGCGTTAGTGACAGACGCAAAAGAGTTATTCTATTCCGGTAGGGGAGGGAACCAAACTGGTGATTGGCAGCACTGTGACAGAGTGTGTGCATTAGCTTTCACTGCGCGGATGGGAGGTAGCTGCTGACAACAGTGAGACCCTACACGAGCTTGCCATGGAAGGAGACATGCGTGTTTGATGAAGAAGATAGTAGGAAAGCAGAGATTCGGAAGATGGAGCATCTCCAAACCTCAACCCATTCTCCATTACTGCAGTACAAGTAACCATTACATGTTCTTTTGCTTCTTACAATCAATCCTGATAATTTCTGATATCCTGACTAAGATTTACAAGATAACCATAGCTTGCTTCAAGCCGACAATCTCCGTGGGATCGACCCTTGCTCACGCAAGGTATTACTTGGACGACCCAGTGCACTTGCTGGTTAGTTGTGCGGGATTGCAAAAGTGTTATTGCAATTTCGTGCACCAACGATCTAAAGACGCCAACCATTTTCTACAAATCGGCAAAGATGAACACAGAATAATGTAAGAAGTTATCGAAAGCAATCCAAAAAAAGAACCTGACGAGGTCTTACGGATAGCTAATATAATAACTTAAAAGACTGACCGACATTCAGAAATCGGACCAAGTCAACCCAAGTTATAAGTATACCCTGGAAAGAGGTCTGGCCAACCCTATTAAAGAGGATTACTTTAACTTAGAAGGGCCTGACATAACAAAGTCAGCCCAAAACTAAAAAGTTATACAAGTAGTCCCTGAAAGAGATCTGACAAAAGATCCAAGAAAGAGGACTATGAAGAATAACTTAAAGGAGGCCAACATAACCAAATCGGATTCCTACCATTAAAAAGTTAGCAAAGTAGTCCCTGAAAGAGATCTGACAAAGATCCAAGAAAGAGGACTACGAAAAATAACTTAAAGGAGACCGACATAACCAAATCGGACTCCTACCATTAAAAAGTTATCAAAGTAGTCCCTGAAAGAGATCTGACAAAGATCCAAGAAAGAGGACTATGAAAAATAACTTAAAGGAGACCGACATAACCAAATCGGACTCCTACCATTAAAAAGTTATCAAAGTAGTCCCTGAAAGAGATCTGACAAAGATCCAAGAAAGAGGACTACGAAAAATAACTTCAAGGAGACCGACATAACCAAATCGGACTCCTACCATTAAAAAGTTATCAAAGTAATCCCTGAAAGAGATCTGACAAAGATCCAAGAAAGAGGATTACAGAAATAACTTAAAGGAGACCGACATAACCAAATCGGACTCCTACCATTAAAAAAGTTATACAAGCAGTCCCTGAAAGAGATCTGACAAAGATCCAAGAAAGAGGACTACGAAAAATAACTTAAAGGAGACCGATATAACCAAGTCAGACTCCTACCACTAAAAAGTTATCAATATAATCCCTGAAAGAGACCGAGTAAAGGCCCAGAAAAGGGGATCACGAAAATAGCTTTTGAGGGGGAACAACATAAAGAAATCGGTCATAAGGCGCTAAAGAGCGAGGAAACCGAGAAACAAGTCGGACCCCTCACAGGCATGGCCTCAAAAGGATCCAAGCTACAAACGATAAAGAACGCAAACAACCTAAAGAGGCCAGAACAGCAAATTTCAACAGATACCATGCATAAAACGATAAAAAGCTTCAGGAGGTCACCACAAAACCAACCTCGGAAGCTACTTTTGTTTTTCAAAAAAGAGTTGCAAGACAGACAACTAGAAGCGTCAAACAAAACAAAGTTCAAAAAGCCCACAAATCGGGCTATTCACACAAAATATCCAGAAAAAGATCAGCTAAAGATCGGGAGCTTTCCCGGCAGCATCAATATGAGGAGAAGGAGGACGAGTCTGAAAGGGTACGGCATCTACGGTTCCATCATCCCGGTTCAGAATCTGGCAATCCGGATCAGATGTAACGGGAGGAACAGAGGAGGTCGACACCTTGAGAGAAGGAACTGGGGGAGGGTCAATCTCTTCATCATCCTGGTCATCAGGGACAATCTTACCATCTCTCACGATGTTATCCAGATTGATAAGAGTCAAGTCGGCATCAGGAGCAACAACTCGGAACTGCTCCATCAGGTTCTCGGAGGCAGCAGTTACACTACCCACAAGGTGACCCTGAAGCTCACCATAATTAACCCGAGCTGTTTCCAACTCCTCCCGAAGACGCATCAATTCCCTATAAGCCGAGACATAGCTATCCTTATGTTTCAAAGCCATGTCTTCGGCCAGCTTCAGAGAAGCAGCAAGGGCAATAGAGCTGGCCTTCTCACCCTCCAGTTCCTTCTCCACCTTGGCCAACGTCACCTTCAACTCCTCCTTCAGATCCTTGATTCGATCAAACTCTGACTTGGCCTCCTCCATAAAAGATTTGGTAGCATGAACCGGAACCACCTGAATTGTTCGAAAAATAGCCGCACCCATATGGGCCATCTTCACACTATTTTGGGTAATAAAATACAAATGCTTTAACAGAGACACGTCGTCCATGGAAAGCCCACCATAGGGGGCAATTTGCTGGTCAACAAATTCAATGGCATCAAAGTCTGGAGCATCCAAGTTAAAGGGTTCGGATGTTTTTTGCTTTTTCAAAGGTGGGGCACCAGAAGCAACACCAGAAGTTTGAGGAGGATCGACCTGATGAAACTGGGGAGTAGGAATTACTTTCCTCGTCCCAAGGGAACTCGGCACCGGGGGCTTCAGGGGGACCTGTGAAGATCCCTCGCCGGCCACCTTGGCCGAGATGTTCAGAGCAGCAGTTGCCTTTTTTGCCCTTTTGAAGGCCTTCATAGAGTCGTTATTCTTTGACATCTCTACAAAACACAAAAACAGTCATGACAAAGAGCTACAAAAGAGGAAGAAAAAGGAAATAAGTACAGAAACAAGTCAAACAAATACCCAAAACAGTCCGAACCAAGGATGGGTCATTCAAAAACCTTTTTGTATCAAGATGGGGCGGTTTCCCCCATAGATCCTCAAGAACAACAACAAAAGCACGCTCAACATCATCAAGCATCTCCCAAGTATAACGAGACACTCTCACATCCCTCTGCCACTCTAGAGGGAAAGAAGGCTCATCATTTTTCAACTTCATGAAAAAAGGGGCGGGCCCCCTCGACAGCATGAACCTTAAAGAAGTAATTCTTGAAATCCTTAAAGGACTCATCATACATAGCAAAAACTTTGTGGCCCTGGGCGGACCTGAAGGAAACCCAGGAAGCCTTCTTTTTTGAAGAACCGCCAGGCTTGGTAGAAACAAACAAATAAAGAAACAGAGTCTGGGAAGGTGTTACATCTAGTTCACGGCAGAGAAGTTAAAAAATTTTAATAAAACCCCAGGAATTGTGGTGAAGCTGGGATGGAGCAATATTACACGACCACAACAGGTCAGTTTCAAAAGCAGTAAAAGGAAAAGTAACATTCAACTGGCTGAAAAAGTATTCATAGGCATAAAAGAAGGGATGCTCCCTCTCAATGGAAGTCGGAAAGCAAACCCTCTCATCAGAATCAGGAGCAACAAGCTCGTAATCCCCCTCGCGAGCATTGTTACCATAAATCCTATGACGCTTCCTCGGCTCTGTGCAAAATTCAGCGTCCACAACGGAAACACACAACAAAACGAGGGAGTCCAGCCAATCGGACATCCCCTCGGGAACTCTGGAAGACATCTCTACAATGTTATTGCGAGAAGACATGAGGCCAACTAAATCCTACAAGTAAGAAAAGAAAATAAGGTTACTACAAACATCTTGGACAAAGAAAAAAACAACTCGGTCAATACTTCTCAGGCAATGAAAAGCAAGAAAAGGAAAACCCCAAGACTCAAACCAAAGTCCTGGGGCATCCTTTGGAGGCAGTAACAAGGCAAGGTTTCCAGAAAAATAGTGTGAAGTTCGCATCCCAGCATTTTTTCAAACAAGAAAAAGACCTCAAACAAGCAAGCATTTTTAGAAGCATAAGTCATCACAGTGTACCAAACAAAAAAGCATTCCCAGAACATCAAAATGCGCCAAATTGCTAAAGGTATGAACTTTCTCAAAATCAGAAACAAAAACGATGAAGCAAAGCAAGGAACAAGATGCAGATTCTCTATCAGAAGCAACAACAAAACCCTAGAAAGCCTCGACAAAAATGTCAAAAGAGCGCACGAAAGAAAGCCAAACACGTTTACAGCGACAAACAAACACAAAATCATGAAAAAGTTCAAACTTTCAAACATGCAAAATAAAAGCTTCACCAAAAAACTAAAAGTAAAGCCGCGAAAGAAGCAAGAAAGTTAGTACCAACCTGAAAAAGCAGCAGGCTTCGAGGAAGTTGAAGAGGAAAGGCGAAAATCTGGAATTGCTCTCTCAAAAGTAAAAGAGAAGACACGAGCAAAAGCAACGTCGCTGGGCTGAAACGCGGAAATACAAAACTCCAAGCAGAGGCTTCAGAAAAACCAAACAAACGCCGCAACACGAAAAAAAGTTGAAAGCGAGAGAAATGCGAAGAAGTTACGAAAAGGGCGAAGGAGAGAAACCGTTTCTGGGTTTTCAAAATCAAGATAAAAAAGCCAAAGGGAAACGGGGCAATTAATGTTAAAATTAATGTAGACATTAAACCCTCGCACGTTTCCAAAACACCGATATAAAAGCGCGCGCTTTTAAGAAGAAAAACGTTCTACATTCAAAAGCTTATACAAAAGGAATCGACAAAATGCTTGAGTTCGGCTTCACCAAAGAAGGACCGAAGTCAAGGACTCGACCTCAAAAAAGAAGACCGAGCTCAAGCAGGGGCACTGTGCATACCCTGGGTCGAGCTATCCAACCTGGGATGATTGGAGATAAAGCGACCGACCTCCTCTGGTCAGACTATCCGACCTCTTTTCAAAGAGTTCGACCAAATCGACAGGAAAGCCCAATAAAGGGCCCAAATAGAGGAACACGAGCCAAATCCTAAAGCAGCCCAAGCCTATAGAGATAAAGGCGGTTCCATTGAAGATACGCTGACCTTAACTCAAAGATAAAGATAAGATAAGATAACTAACTTATCTTATCCAAAAGGTCACATCTCACCATTATAAATACACTGGAGCACCCAGGTATAACTCATACTCTGATTCTACTTAATACCTGCTTAATACCCTTGCTAACTTAAGCATCGGAGTCCCTTGCAGGTACCCCCCACCCTCCGGGGACGAAGGATCAGCACCACCACCAAGTCCAACAAGTCGGATACACCAGCTCCGGCCGCTGTACACCTGCCGGACACGTCGGCTCCGACCAACATAGAAGGTCTCGTCCGAGATCGACCTACAGTTTCAGGTGACCCTCGGAACAGTTACATTATTTAACCATAATATTTTATTCTTGTGTGTTTCCTTCCCTATGATTGTAATCTATATTTTGTTCCAGTCTATATGTCCAATGTTTAATGTGTTACATGCTTGCATATGATTGAGGCCATCATTTGTTTTTACTCACTTATCCCAAATAGCCTACCCTTCCATTTACCTTTGTTAGCCACTTTGAGCCTTTTTAATCCCCATTTGTTCTATATTTTACCACATCACTAGCCTTAAGCAGAAAAATAATTAAACACCCCAATTGAATCATTGGTTAGCTTAAGTTAGAGATTGTGTATCAATTGAGTATGGGAAGATCATGGGAACATGGGTTAATAAAGGAACATGTCATGATAAAATAAAGGGAATTTGGGTACCTACTCATGTAAGACCAGAAAATTAAAAATCCATGTGCATTGATAATGTTATGTTTATTTTTATATTTAAAAAAATCCAAAAAAAATATTGAATAAGTAAATAAATAAGGGGACAAAATTACCCCAATGCTAAGTTAAGTTAAGAAAAAGATCAATGCATATGTGATAAAAATTATAAGAAAGGTTGATGCATGAGTATGAGATGAAAAAATGAGAATTTTGGGTAGCTAGGCATGATTTTAGAGTTATATAGAGTATGTGTATGTTAGGTGAGAGTTTAGACTAGTCAAAGATTCAATTCATAGCTCACTTAGCCATATATATATATATATATATATATATATATATATATATATATATATATATATATATATATATCCTCACCTTTACCTTAGCCCCATTACAACCTTGAAAAGACCTTATGATATTTGCATTGGTACATTAAATACTTGTTGATTGGTTAGATGAAGAACAAAGTTTAGAAAGTATGACTAGAGAAGAGTAGAGTGATTAACCCTAGACACTTGAGAGAGTCAGAGTGATATACACTACCAGTGAGGGTTCAACGCTTGATTCTATGTTCCTTGCTTTCATGAGCTGTCTTCTTACAAGTCTACTTGTGTGATTTAAATTAGTGGAATCTGATTTATGTTTGTCTTGAAGAATTTATTTACTTTTAACCAAGTAGGTAGAAGCATTTCACATTTAGTTGCATTCATATAGATAGGATTGCATTTCATATATTTTACCATTTCTCTTCACTCCTTTATAGCTTCTCTTGAGCTTAGCAGGAGGATATGCTAATGTTTAAGTGTGGGGAGATGCAAACGTGTGCCTTATTATTGGTTATTGTAAATATTTGCTTTTGCTTTCTTGTTAGTTTTTGTTTTTATTTTCTCCTACTACTATGAACTCTCACCCCTTTGGCTATGAGTTTGGTGACAATTGTGTTGCAGGAAGAGGAGATTACAATGAAAACATGCATTAAGGTTGGGACAATCAAAGATGGGAGGAGCCACAAGGATTTGATCAACCCTCTTGGCAACAACTGCCTCCAATGGACTATCAACAACCATTCTTTGATGCGTATCAAGGCAATGGTTATGGTGGACCTTTCCGTGATAATCAACACCCACCACACTATACCTATGAGGCCCCTCTTCAACATAACTTTGAACCACCATACTCACAAGCCCTTTTTCACCATTCACCTCCATATGACCCAAATTCTTATCCACCATACCAACCACCATATGAGCCATACTTGGAACCACCACCTCAAAATACACCCTCTCCATATCCTTATCAAGAGGAACCACCTTCGTGTTATGAGCCCTCTCTCCCAACAAATGAACCCTCCTATCCACCCCAAACCTCCATGGAGAACACACTTACCTCTCTCATTGGTCTCACCTCTAAACTCCAAAATCTTATAACCCGCATGGACCACCCCTCTACCTTCACTATTCAACCCTCAAGCTCTAGTGCACTTCCATTTTAACCACATAATGATCCACCTATCCCATCACCACCCTCCATGAAAGAGCACCCACATCCATCAATCCAAGAACAACATGATCCCAATGATGTTATTGACATGGAACAAGAGAAAATGGATCATCTTAGGGATGCAATGGATCAGTTACACGCGGCCTTATTTCCAGAGGAGCAAGAGGAGGCCCAACATGTGGATGTAGGAGAGACCCTTGAAGATGAAGGAGTAGTTGAAGGGAGTTGTCATGTAAAGGTAATCATCAAGGAGGAGTATGATTTTATGCTAAAACAACTGGACAAAGCCGTAATAGTTAAAGAGGAAGTGGTTGAAGATTTGGGAGATGCGGAACCTCCATTTGAACCTCAAGTCATGGAGCCCCCTTCCAAGACGGTTGCATTTGATGTTGAGGAGGGTGTACAACCTCCAAGGCATGTCATGGTTGAAGACTTGGAAGAGGTTGATCAAGAGATGGAGATTCAAGAAGAAGAAGAAGCACAACCTCCCATGTCCTTGGTAAGCAATGAAGAAAAGACTAGATTGGAAGAAAGCTACCAAGAGGAAGAGGTTGATGTTGAAGAAGCTTGCAACGAGGTGGAAGTTGTCAAAGAAGAGCACAAGGGAGTGGAGCTTCCAAGATCATTAGAAACACCTCTCCCAAGGCCATTACCGTCCAACACAATATTCAAGTGGGCAAAATTCTTATCCTTGACCTTTACTTTTCCACTTGAATATGGGCTACTTGAGACGGATGGTCAACTTAGAGCTCTTTGTGGCATTAAGAGTAAGAGAAAGATGGTTAGTGGTTGGAGTTGTCAAGCAAGGTTCAACATGGTTGTGTGCTCAAAGTTTAAACACAAAGGCTGGTGTATAGCTCAATTGAATGGGTCTAGGATGTTGTTTGGCCGCTTCAGTGAGAATTCAGACTGCTTGCCACCCGGATGGAACAATATTGCTCAACAAGAAGACGGGTGCAAAAGCAAGATTTGGTACCCCCTAGGGATATCGTGTCCTGGCCCACGGTCCAGAGATATAGTGTCCGCGTACACTCTTGTGATTCCGAAAGGATGCGAGCAGGATACTCTGCCACAGACCTCACATCTCAACATAAGCGGGATGAATCACCGCCCTTACGCCGCCACCGCGACTTTGACAGGGGGGATCCAACCAAATTGTCCCTGTCAGGCGTATAGCATCTCAACAGTTCTCAATATATAATCCAGTGATTTTCAGGAAAATCATTTTTCAGTGTATCAATAATTCATCATTGCATTTCGAGTCCCACACTCATCTCAACCACTGTCAATTGATAAGTTCCATTTCGAGTCCCAAACTCATCTCAACCACTGTCAATTCATAATTTCCACAATTCTTTATATCAATCATTATTACAGTACTTCGTCATCCGTGTCAGTTAATCCGTCCTCAATAAACCAGAAACCTAAGTTTCCGTCTTCTAAATTCTTACAAAGATTCTCTAAAATAATTCACTAACTTATCTTTAGTATTATTAGATCCTAAGGATTAGATTGTACTCTTAAAACAACGTGGAAGGAAGTTTAGAAAGTTAGAGAACCCTTAGAAACGAAGAAAAAGCATTTTTCCGAAAAATAGGGTCTATGCTTACGCATGCATTATGTATATGTACCCATGCATGCAACTTTTTCCCATTTCGCGAATGCTTGTTGCATAGGTTCCAAACAGAATGGCATGTATGCTTATTGGTGGTATGCGTATGCATGCACCCCAAGACTTAGAGAATTTTACATAGTTACAGAAATCATTTTTAAGCCCCAAACTTTAAAAGTTCATAACTTCCTCTACAAACTTTATATCAATTTAAAGATTTTTCAATGAACTTTAATTTAAAACAATTCTCAACAATTTTTGAAAACTGAGGCTCAAGTTATGATCCGTCAAAGTTCACTAAAAACTAGTTTTCACCAAATTCACAAAGTTCTCAATTTTCCAAATTTCACAACCAAAACCAAACCAAAACCTCACTAAACTCCAATAAACATAAGATCTTACTCTTTTTATATCTCAACTCACCACTCTTACCAAATTTTCTCTCACATTACATAATCCTCAACATTATTAATCAATCCATCATACTAAAACCATTTTTCAATCAAACACACTCATCAATCATCATTCCATTACTACCAATCATACAAATTCAACATCATTCAACCTCAATTCCAACCACCAACATCATTTATCAACATCAATACCATAATGCATCAAAATAACCAAAATCATCACATCGTCATACATCATCATACAACAAATTCAATGACCAATTCAATCTAAATCTATCCTATGGATCACTAGTCTAAGTGTCCAGAAATATTATATATTACATAGAAAAAACCGGAACCATACCTTGGCCAGTTCCTAATATGTTCAAAATCCCAAAATTGAGTCCAACCAAGCTTTCAATCACCAACAATCCACCAAAAGCCACCACTCAACTCCAACAAGCATCAACAATCAATATTTCAAGCTAGACATACATAATTTACCATAGATTAACACCTATGGTTCATAATATTCAATTTTACAAGGGGTAAGAGTGAGCTTACCTTACCCACAGTTGAGTAAGACAAAACTCACTAAGTACCCGGTGCTAGATTGTATCTAATTAATCAAAATCACAAGAACCACTCATTCACCATAGCCAAAACCGAATCTGTTATAGAAGAAAGAACTGGGCAAGAAATTGGAAGTTTCTTACCACTTTGCATGGATAAAATCGAAGAGCTCGATGAGAGTTTTGTGTAGTCGCAAACGGCTCATCAATCGGAGCACCGTAGCTCAAGTTATGATCAAATGAATGATGAGGTGAATAGTGTTTATTGAAACCCTCTCCTCTCTTCCTCTCATTCACGTTGCTTCAGCCTTCTTGTGCTGAAAGTGAGTGAATTTGTCACTTAAGTGACCTTTTATATGTTGGGTTTGGGTTCAATTTGAGCCCGATCCAATCCATTAGCATTTTTGGCCCGTTTAACTCAATTTCGGGCTAAACCTTTAAAATTTGTGTCCGATTTTTCATTCTAAATATTTTCTTAAAATTTTCTATTATTTTTAATTATTCTCGCATAATACCGGACAAATGTAAACTGATTCGACTGATTTATCTGTCGATTCGCAATTTTACGCATTTTTTTTTGTAAAAATTTACATTTTTTCAACTGAAGAAAATCTCCTGACTCTGAATATGCATTGAACATTATCAAAAATTTTTATGCAGTCATCTTAATACATTAATCTAATCATTCAATTTAGACCAATAGTATTTTAATATTAGTTTTCAAATAGTTAACACGGTATATAAAATTGTTATCGTTCAAATACAATAATTAGTAAACGAAAATATAATTTTTAAATATTTTTTATACAACACATTTGTTTTAAATGAATTGTTGTATATAGTTATTTATTTAGTTTATTATAATGATATATATTTCTTTTATTCATTAGGAGCTAATGCATAGCAAAATATTATAGAATTGTTATACGGTGAGAACAAAAAATTACTACCTTAGCTTGGTAATTTTCAATTAATTTGTTAAGTTGAGAAATATAATTCTGTATTTATATTTTTAAATTTAGTTGTTTTTTAAATATAATTTAAGTATTAAAATTCTGTATATTTTAGAATCAATACATAGTAAATTATTATATAGAATTAGGGAAGAGAAAATGAAGAGCATGATGAAAGTCAAAAAGGGTTTATTTTTTGAGATATTGAAAAAGATTTGATGTAATGTTTTAATATTGGAAGTTAGGATGTTTTGTAAAATTTTAATAACAATAAAATTTGTAAAAGGAGAACTGTTAGATGGTAGATTCTACTTTTACATATTCATAAAGATAATATGCAGAGAACGAATTTAGTTTTTAAATATTTATAAAGTAATACGTAAAATGAATATTATATTATTTAAATATTAAAATTATAATATATAGATTGTGTATTGTGAAGATACAGATAAAATTATAACAAGAGTATTATAAAAGGAAGAATGGTATTAGGTTAATTGAGTGTAAGAGTATTTTATTTTCTTGAGAATGTAAGAGTATAAAAATAGAGAGAGGTATTAGTTTGAAAATATATTATAATGGTCAAATTTTTTTTCAAATATCTAAGGGAGTGAGTTTTGTATGTGAGAATCTATGTGATATTGTTATTCTTTTTACAATAACATATGAGAAATTTAAGAGTATACTTTGTCAATGTATTGATAATCATATATTAAAGAGTAATAAATATTGTTTTAGTATTTGGTAGTTTCGTTTAGTTTTAAATAGTGCATGTGGTTGATGAAGTAAGTATGCAAGGGATTTTTCAATCTATCAGCAAATACAGACACAAGTGTCCATTAACGAGTTGTATGTTGAGTTTCAAGAATTAGTTGAGGTTGATTTATCGGAGGCTAACATCGACTGGACATTTTATAACACTGAAAGCAAAGAGGAATTTGAGGGCACTTATCATATTATTGGTCCAACTGAAAAAGTGAGTGAAGATAATATAATAGTTGAGTCTAACATTATAGACGTGGCAAATGTACTGGTGAGTTAACATCCATCTGGAGAGCCTTCTTTCATGTATGCTTTAGATCTAGACATTATGAATGCACTAGAATTTTCTGAGTATGTGAATTTAGGTAAGTAGTCTTTTATTATTATTATTATTATTATTATTATTATTATTATTGAATCATAAAACAATAATTAGAATTATTTTTTGTTGTTATTGATGTAGACCCTGTTGTTATTATGAACGGTATATTTGTTGTTGGCATAGAATTCAGTTCTAGAGATATTGTTATTGCAGCAATTAAAAATTATAACATTTGTCTGTCGAGAGCGGTATCCAACTGCATGCGTCGCATTAGGGTGCGGAGCCATGCAAGTATGACACTACTTCCTTTGTGATCAGCTGTAGTAGGTACTTTTGAGGCTACTAATACTGCTATCTGTAAATTCTGACACCGGTAAACCATCTGTCGAGAGTCCAAAAATAATTGCAACATCTTTTAAGATAATCGTGGATTCATGTATGGAAGGTGGAATATATGAGTTTCTGGGCGTGACCGCTCAATCAAGGTATTGATAAGTGCATTATGTAAAGTAAGTTTTCTAAGTATCTGAGATATGTAATAAAATCTACTATCCCGTAACTCGATTTCAATTCAGAGATTATATACATTTTGATGGAGATATCTTGATCCCAAATCTCTTGAATTCTGAAACAAATTGAATAATAATAATAATAATAATAATAATAATAATAATAATAATAATAATAAATGAACAAAAATAAAAAATAATTACATATAGTGGACGATCATGGTATTTAACAATGTGATTTTCAAGACGCGTAATACTACAAACTATATTATGTGTTTATTTTTTTCTGAAAAAAAATATATTATATAATTTTTATTAAATCTGAATTTAAATATTAATATTTAAATTAAATTCAAATTTAAATATTTATATTTTATTTAAATTTATTATATTTAGATATTTATAAAAAGTATAAAATATACTTAATATGTTTAAAATATATTTAAAATAAAAAACGTTTGAAATCAAATTAAATATATATTTAAATTCAAATTTATATATATAGTTAAATTAAAAAATGTTTAATTTATATCTAAATTTAAATTATAAATATGTATTTAAATATATTTAAATTTAAATTTAAATATATATCTAAAATCAAAATATAATTAAAGTCAAATTTAAATATATATTTAAATTCAAAAAATATTTAATTTTAAATTATAAATATGTATTTTTATATATTTAAATTTTATTCAAATTCAAGTTTAAATATTTAATTAAAACTGAAATATATTTAAAGTCAAATTTAAATTTAAATTTAAATTTAAAATTTAAACCAAAGTAAATTTAAAGTCAAATTTAAATATATATTTAAATTTAAAATATATTTAAATTTAAATTATAAATATATATTTGAATTTAATTTTATAAATAAACCTGACATATATTTAATGTGTAATTTAAATATATATCTAAATTAGAAATAAATTTAAATTTAAATATATAATTAAAACTAAAATATATTTAAATTTCTATTTAAATTTAAATTTTTTAAATATAAATTAAATTCACAATTATATTTATCTTTAGATTTAAATAACTTAAATTAAAAATTATATTTAAATTTAAAATATATTTAATACTAATTACTAATTAACATCATCATCATTCATCTAAACATATAATAAAAATATAATCTCTAATTATGTGTTTATTATTTTTTTCTCACTATTAATACTATTTAATTTAAATAATAACTATAATGATTATGTTATATTATTTCTACTTCAGATTAAAAAAACACAATTAATCTATTAATTACATTAATATTATTAAAATAACTTATTTGTTAATATTTGGAGAGAAAAAAAGCTTGGCAAATAGATATGAAAATCTCGTGCAGGAACTATGAAACTATGAAAGCATTGGAGAATAGAAAAAAAAAGAGTAAAAAGAAAGAAAAATTGAAACTGTGAAACTATGAGTGAAAAAAGTGTATGCAAATTGGAGACAGTAATAAACTAATAATATACCGTGTTCACGAGTCTGCAAAGATTCGATGCGTGTCAATCATGCAAATAATATACATTTTGCGTATTCTCATAAAAATACACCATTTATGTATTATGCATCCCCAAAAGTACATCTCCAAATCTCTGTAAAACACCATTTTTTCTATTAATCAAGTAAATTTCATTTTCTTTTTCAATAATAAAATAAAAACTTCGTCAAAATGGACTTGTTTTAGTACAAATAATTTCATTTTTATTTGGCCCATTAAAAAAAGGCTTAACCCATTTCAATAAGATTTTCATTTAATAGCTAATTCCAATAAAAAGAAACAAATTACTACAAAAGTGTCCGTAGTCATTCAAAACTCAAAAGACTGCCACACTACTTCATTGAGACCAACATTCGAAAAGGAGAGATTCTACTATGCTGAAGCCATTTTTTTTCTTTACATGCTGAAGACATATGGGGAGGTTGCTAGGATGACACGCATGGAGAGAGAAACCAAGGAAAAGTTAACTCTCTGCTGTGCAGCAGAATATGAGTCCCACATAGCTTTATTAGTCAGTTAATTACCCAGGTGTTTATGATTATAAGGTTGGGTTAACTAAAGTGTTAATTTTTTTTGTAACTAATGTTGGGGATTCAAAAGGACTAACATGTTTGGGTTTAGCAAAAAAACCTTAGTCTTATTACTAAAAGTGGATTGTAAGACCACAAAAAAGGATTGAATTGGATTGACAAAAAAAAAAGGAGGTATGTTTATCATGTTACAAAATTTTTTGTTTTGCTGAAAAGCCTTAAATAAAAATTTAAACATTTAAAAATTTAAAAAATTTAACCTAAAAATAAAAATTTTAAACATTTTTTCTGTAACAATTACAATATTTACATCACACCAGTATATTCTATAACTATGACAAATGTTGGCAGGTTGATTTAAAACTTTGTTTACATAAAAGATGAAAAAATATAAGGAGATAAAAAGATGACCACCTAAAACTTGGAAAAAAAATTCGGTTTTTAATGTCTTAATGGAAAAAAGAAAAAATCGGTCTCAGGAACAAGATAACTATCATTATTCATTATTTTTGTTCATCTTTCATAAATATAATAAAAAATTATATTTTAAAATATTTGCTTCGTACTATTCATCTCACATGTGTAACATTGACATGAGATTCTTTTCTATGACACATTATTCTAATAGACTGTTTGCAAATTTAAATTATTGAACAAAAACATTTAATACCATATTTATTATTTCTGTTATAGGCCATACTATGTATATTAATAATTTTTACTAATTACTTAATTTTATGATTATTTATTTTCATAACCTTTGTATTTTTATTTTAATTTATTTTTATAATCTTGCTATTTTTACTTTTTTTCCCTCATTTATGTTTTTTATTTTTATTTGTATTTTCATTCACTTATCTATGTTAATTGAAATTATTAACAATTTAAAAAAATAAAAATTATAAATGTAGCGATAAAAAAGTTGAGCAATAAAATAATTGGGAGTACCGTATTCTCTACGTTACAAGTAAATAAAGGTAATTATTATTGACAATTAATTTTTAAGAAATGCTCTTTAATTTCATAAAAAAAAGTTAACACTTCATTTTCAATTCAAAAATTATATTATCATTATCTTTTATCTTGCCAACAAATATGGTCACAACTTTAAGTATTAAATTACATATTTTTATAGGTTTTTTATTTATGACATTTTTATTTAAGGCTTTTCAGCAAAACAAAAAATTTTGTAACATGATAAACATACCTCCTTTTTTTTTGTCAATCCAATTCAATCCTTTTTTTTTGTCTTACAATCCACTCTTAGTAATAAGACTAAGGTTTTTTTTTGCTAAACCCAAACATGTTAGTCCTCTTGAATCCTCAATATTAGTTACAAAAAAATTAATACTTTAGTTAACCCAACCTTATAATCATAAACACCTGAATAAGTAACTGACTAATAAAGCTATGTGGGACCCATATTCTGCTGCACAGCAGAGAGTTAGCTTTTCCTTGGTTTCTCTCTCCATGCGTGTCATCCTAGCAGCCTCCCCATATGTCTTCAGTATGTAAAGAAAGAAAATAGCTTCAGCATAGTAGAATCTCCCTTCGAAAAGGGAAAGCAAATGCTCAAGAACTAATGGTTAAGCGCGTCATATGGCTTCATCTCTTCATCCCATCGCATTTTTCATCAATTCGTTTTCTTTTTAATCTTGCTATACATTTAAGTATTTTGACAATTAAATTCAATTAAATTAACGCAAATTTAACAAAAATTACTTTTAATACATGCAACGTATATACATACACATTTCACTAATACAAACATATTCTTTTTCGTCTTTGCGTTCCTTCTTCTTTGTCGCGTTCCTTCTTCTTTTTCGTGTGTTTTCTTTTCATCGTCAATTTTTTATTGCTGCTGTTGTTGTTACATTTTTTCTTTTCTTCATATTTTTTCTAGTAATTTTGCATGATTTTTCTTTTTTTTATTTTATTCCTCTTAAAAGAGTGAAACAAAATAAATTATAAAAAAATGAAATAAGAAAAAAAAGATGAAAAAGAAGCAGTAGAATATGAGGAAGAAGAAGAAGAAGAAAAAAAAAGTTTGAATTATGCAGAACTTATCAGAATAAAATATACCAAAATTTCTTAACAAATACACATATTCTTTAATGCTACAAAAGCATAAAAATATATTCTTTAATGCTGTATTTTCTTCTTCTTGTTTTTCTTATTTCTTTCTTTCTTTTAGTTGAATGAATATATGTTAATTATCTTCTTAGTAATTTTGCAACATTATGTGTTTCTTTTTTTTTGTGTTTTTTTATTCTTGTTAAGAGAGTAAAACAAAAAGAAACTTGAGAAGGTAAAATAAAAAGAAAAAGATGAATAAGAAAAAAAAAAGATGATGATGAAAAAAAGAAGAAGAAGCAGTAGAAGATGAGGAAAAGGTAGTTTTGAATTATGCAAAACTTATCAGAATAAAAATACACCAAAATTTCTTAACAAATATACATAAATTTCTTAATTTTTACACCAAACTTTGTTACAAAATACAAAAATGTCTTCTTTAACGCTATATTTTTTCTTTTTTTGTTCTTTATTTCTTTCTTTCTCTTAGTTGAATGAATGTAGATTCATTATTTTTATTCATGTTAAGAGAGTAAAACAAGAAGAAACTTGAGAAAGTAAAACAAGAAAGAAAAGATGAATAAGAAAAAAAGAAGACGATGATGATGAAAAAGAAGAAGAAGCAGTTGCAAGACCTAGAGTAATTTATCATGGCCTAACACAAGTAGTTATGGAATGATCAACACTTTAGTACTGCAACATCTCATTAGCAAGTTAATCTGCAAGAATAATCGGATAAATTGCGTGTTTTTTGGTCGGGTTGTAGATAATATTCTCCCTCACTATTGTGCTGAGTTTTGACTTATACGGAATTTATCAGAATAAAAATACACCAAATTTTCTTAAGAAATACACATAAATTTCTTAGTTTTTACACCAAAATTACTTAATGATTGTGGCACGCAAATTCAATTAAAAAACAAGCATACAAACAAGGCTAAATCATCAACAAAAATACATCCAAATTAATTTTGGATCAGACAACTTCATTAATATGACAAAAATTCAACGATAACGATAATAATAACGATGATAACGATAAAGAAGATGACTATAGCAATATAATAATAATGATGATGATGGAGAAGGAGGAAGAGGAAAACGAATGAAAAGAAGAAATCAAATAAAAAAAAGGATGAGGAGAAGGTAGTGATGGTGGTGGTGACGACGATAATGAAAGAAAAAAATAAAAAAAGAGAAGAAAAAATAGCAACTGAGATGTTAGTAAGAAGAAGAAGATGAAGAAGAAGGCGCATGATTTGAAAAGCGGTTATAACAACTTGGTTAGACTTGGTTAAATATTTTGCTTGAATGTAGAGGTTTATTTATTTATTTACTTATTTATTTTGGTGCTAGTAGGTTTGTATTTTAAAGAGGTACCTTCAAATTTGAGCATTAAAAATGTTTACTGGGCTTAAATCTAGGTCAAAATATGGATAGGATAATATCCACAGATTTGCAGTATTTATCCGTATCAGATTCATAAATTATGAATATTATTCGATCTACACCATCATCGAATCGGATCACAGATATCGCGATCCGGCCCGTAGATCCGCACACTTAGTAAATAAACAATTAAACAATATAAATAGCCAAGTTGAAAATGGCAACTCTAGTCTTAAAATATTCATTTCGGCGCAGCCCTGTGTCTCTCTCACAATCTCACTCTTCTCCCTCTTCTCACTTCAGACCGTTCAATTTATAATCTTCTCACCAGTGACCATCATCGGCCGGCATTCACCTCTTCCCATACCTCTTCTGCTCACCGTGTCACAACCGCGTCGCCTTGCCATTTCGCAACCACGTTGCCTCACCGTCTCACAGCCATATTACCTCGTAGCTAACGCGTTCTTCCATCAAGCTGGAGAGCAGACTGGATCTCTTCTTCGCCTTTGTCCCTGTGTGATTCCGGATCGCATTTGTTCCTTATTCATGGAATGCGCTATTGTGCTCCTTGTGAGATTCTAAATCTGTTCCTTGCCAACTCGTTGTTCTGCTTCTGCTTCACTCAGCAAGTAGTTCCACTCGCCTGAGCCTTGTTCTCCTGTTTTGATTCTGATTTTTTTTTTTGTGGATAGTGGTACTTTGCTCCTCTATTCTAGATTTCGTTCTTCTATTCTAGATCTATTTCTAAGACTATTCTTCAAATACTTTTATTTCTAATAGAATCTTTGAAGATATTTTGGATTTTTTTGTTCTAACCAATATAATCTAAAACCCAATTTACAGCTCAGATCTAAATCTTAAAAATGTTGATATGAAAATGGGAACAAATATGATGTTTTCAGTACGAATCGGATGGAAATTTTGGCTATACCACATACCCAAATCAATCCGTGTGCAAGGCTAGTTAAATCGTTAACATATTAAAAATCCTTAAAAGGAGAAGCGGGGCTCGAAAATCATTTTAGCATCACGGTTTTATGCAGAACAAATAGTTTCAATAATAAATGAGAAATAAAAAAAGATCTTGCAATTTTATTTTAAATTGAGTAAATACCCTTTCGGCCTTGCCTTTTAAAAATTAGATTACCCACCCCCTAACCTTTAAAAAATGTCAAATCGGTCCATGTCTATCTATTCCATCAGACAAATAAGCCATTCTATAGGTGTTTTCATTTAGAGTCGTCGGAAAAAGTTGAGGCGTAACATTTAGGGTGTGACATGGCCTTGACACATCCTACGTGAAATGCTGCCCATTCATTGGGACCATTAAGCCCCTACACAGTCAGCAAAACGACGTCGTTTTGCTTAGAAGCCATTTTGCATTTTGATGTGAAATCCCACTCTCCCCCTTATCCACATTTTATACATCACTCTCATTTGGAACACAAAATTAAGAAGTAACCCTAAGAAAGTGAAATGTTTTCCTTCAAGGCAAGCTAACAGAGACTTCCAATGAGGAGGTGGTGACGGTGTTGCAGACGGAGCAACTGACGGCGCTGCTAAGATTAATGTCATTATCTACATTGGTAGCTTTCTTAGTTGGTGTTGCTAGAAATTTTTATGTTAAATATGGTTTTGTTAATGAAGTTTTCATTTAGTGATCATCCCATTGATAGTCTAAAAACTATTTTGTTAATGATTGTAAGCTAATTAAAGTAGTTATTTAAATTCTATTTGTTGCACATTATTATTGTAATAGATATCATGTGAAGTTGTTCCTGTTTTTCACCATGAAGGTTGGTTCGAAAGGGACGAAGATGGTGTATTATACTACTATGATGGAAATGTTAAGACATTTTCTCCATTAAACATAGATTTGCTGGTTATCTATTTTGAGCAAAATGTTAATCAAACAGAAGTTCTTTCAGATGTTGTTGAAGTTGATGCTTCTTCTTCTTTTGATGATGGATATGAGACCACAAAAGATGAGCCTTACAAACCCCCTCCCCCTCCCCTCCATCTGGATTCAAATTTGATAGCAGTAGTAGTGGTGAAGAAGTTAATGTAAAGAAGAAGAGTGAGGAAAAGAAAGAGGCAATGGGTTTTGAACAAAAGTATACTAAGAAGAATTGTGTTAGACAAAAAATAAAAGAAGATGAATGTGCCACCTGGTGGAGGTGATGATAAGGACATGTCTCCTAGGACCAAGAAGAAGAAGTCAAAAAGATAAGTTGAAAAAATTAGAAAATACATCCTGTCTCAACAAAGGAGACAATGGGCTAAACGGTGGGCTTAGTGGACAAGGAGGTAATGGGCCAGGTGAGGTGGATCCAACAACAGAGGCAAGAGGATAGGCCCAATTCAGATATAGTGGGTGAAGAAGTGGACACAGACCTGGACAAGCCCTATCAATATGAATCTGAGGCGTTTAACTCTCTCATTTCCAGTTCAGATGATGAGCATAACCCAAGATATCCTGACTTTAATAAGGAGGCTGAATATGATGAGGTTGAGTTTCAAACAGGAAAACAATTTACTACTATGGCAATATTTAAGCAAGCACTGAAGGACTACTTTGTCTTTGAGGGTAAAAAGGTTGATGTATTTAAAGAATGAGCCAAAGAGGATTAGAACAAGTTGTGCTGAGGAAGGATGTCCATGGCTTGTGTTCAGCTCTTATAATAGTCAGAGTCTATGTTTTCAAATCAAGACATTTATTAGAGAGCAGAACTGCGGCAGAAATTTGAACAGTAATGTAACATCCTACCACACAGAACTTTGCGCTTAAGTCGTTAAACAGCGGTGGTATGGTATTACGACCTCTAAAATAAAATATAATACATATAATAGTTGAAAGAACGTAATATACTAGGAGCCTTGAAGAATATGTAAAGCAAATTCGCAAAAATAAAAGCGCAGTGCTTGGAAATACAAGATTACTTGCGTGTGAAGAAAATTAAGGTTCACTAGCATATATATATCAAAAGATAAGAGTTGAGGGTCAATGGTACAAAATAAGAAGAAAACCCTAGTTCTCCATAAACCTCTAATAGGTACAAAATAACACCAGCATATATGAGGAGAATCTATATATACATATAAAAAAAAAAAGATCAAAAGAAAACCCCAAAATATCCACTCCGCTGTAGAAGCTTCAGACACCTAGCGAGGTGCCGCTTGACCTGCATCTGAAAAACAACAATATTATATGGGATGAGAACCGGGGGGTTCTTAGCGTGGTAAAGGTGCCACGCACATAAGATATAAGGTCCTGAGAATGCCAAAGGCAATCCTAGAATGCCGACAGTCAGATTACAAAGCTTAAAGTACTAAACAGAAACCATAAAAAGGTGGTCTTCTAAGGATATCTAAGCCTAGCTTAAACTTAACCTTAATACTAAGTCTTTCCACCCTTCCTCCGTTACTCCATCTTCGGTGAGTTTGCAAAGACAGACAAGTAGACAAATGCAAGCACAGGTAAGAAACAAGTAGTGCAAGTAGCAAATACAATAGTTAGCATAATATAATCAATTAGGAAATCCTAATTAATGTATAGAAAACAAAGAAAACAATATGCACATGATGTATGCATGTCTTATGGCTGATGAGGCTCATATGTCGGTTATCAAGCCAACCAACAAGTCCGGTTACGAAACCCTGGACTATCCCCCATCACGCATCCCCATGAGTCTATGCATAACTTTTTCACACATATATATATATCAAATTGCTCAATGAGGGTACCATTCCCGAGAATTTATACATGCCCAGTCACCCTTACGACGTAGGGTCAACAGGGTATCGAGTTTCGACCTAGAACACGTGGTGGCAAGCCACAGTACTTTACCCAGGAAAACTCATATCTCAAATCAATTGAGTGTATAAGCCAATAAACATTCATATTCACGGTAATCATTGCATCATCATATCATTTAAGCCATGGTACCATATACACTCTAAGTATACATATTTCCATATATGATTCATCACTTTTTCAACTTTACTTTACCCCCAAGTTACTTCCATTTCCTAGTTTCAACTTATCACTAGACTTATTACTATGATATAAGGTTAAGACGATAAAAATAGAGGTCTAAAAGTTGAAATTTGAACTTTAGAACATAAAAATACATTTTTGCTGAAACAGGGGCCACACGTACGCGTGGGCGTGCACTGAGGAGCATTTCGTGTATACATCCCCCAGCATGCATACGCGTGTGCACTAAACAGAATCGACTGGCCGTGTGTGACCAGGTTCGCATACGCAAAACCATTGGGTCACGCGTACACGTGGGCGTATATTTTAGCCCACTTCGCGTGCGCAGCCCTGTTTACGCGCACGCATGCGCGTCAAATAGAAACGCATAGTTGTGTAAAGGAGATTCGCGAATGCAGAAATCCCAGCTCATGCGTACGCATGAATCATGCGTACGGTTGGACCATGCGTACGCGTGGGTGTACATTTTATCAAAAATTTTGGCTGAGTTTGAAAACCTGCAGAATTTAAATTTTGAATCCTAAACTTCCGATGCGCATAACGTTTTGGTGATTGGTTTTTGGTGCACGAAATTGTGATCACACTTTTCACAACTCTGCACAACTAAGCAACAAGTGCACTGGGTCGTCCAAGTAATACCTTACGTGAGTAAGGGTCGATCCCACAGAGATTGACGGCTTGAAGCAAGCTATGGTTGATGAGCGGATAATTTAGGCTTTTTGGCATTGTTTTTAGGTAGTTTTTAGTAGGATCTAGCTACTTTTAGGGATGTTTTTCTTAGTTTTTATGTAAAATTCACATTTTTGGACTTTACTATGAGTTTGTGTATTTTTCTGTGATTTCAGGTATTTTCTGGCTGAAATTGAGGGACCTGAGCAAAAATCTGATTCAGGCTGAAAAAGGACTGCTGATGCTGTTGGATTCTGACCTCCCTGCACTCGAGATGGATTTTCTGGAGCTACAGAATTCCAAATGGCGCACTCTTAACGGCTTTCAAAAGTAGATATCCAGGGATTTTCAGAAATATATAATAGTTTACACTTTATTCGAGTTAAGACGATGCAAACTGGCGTTCAACGCCAGTTCCATGCTGCATTCTAGAGTAAAACGCCAGAAACACGTCACAAACCAGAGTTAAACGCCAAACAGACGTTACAACTTGGCGTTTAACTCCAAGAGAAGCCTCTGCACGTGTAAAGCTCAAGCTCAGCCCAAGCACACATCAAAGTGGGCCCCGAATGTGGATTTCTGCACTTAGACTTATTTCTGTAAACCCTAGTAACTAGTTTAGTATAAATAGAACTTTTTACTATTGTTTTAGAGGTCTTGGTTATCCTGGTTCCCTCTCTGGGGCCGGAACCAATGAACACCTTTATCACTTATGTATTTTCAACGGTGGAGTTTTTACACACTATAGATTAAAGTGTGGAGCTCTGCTGTACCTCGAGAATTAATGCAATTACTATTGTTCTTTTATTCAATTTAAGCTTATTCTTGTTCTAAGATATCATTCGCACTTCAACCTGATGGATGTGATGATCTGTGACACTCATCATCATTCGTCCTTATGAACGTGTGCCTGACAACCACCTCCGTTCTACCTAAGATTGAATGAATATCTCTTGGATTCCTTAATCAGAATCTTCGTGGTATAAGCTAGAACCCTTTGGCGGCCATTCTTGAGAATCCGGAAAGTCTAAACCTTGTCTGTAGTATTCCGAGTAGGATTCAGGGATTGAATGACTGTGACGAGCTTCAAACTCACGATTGTTGGGCGTAGTGACAGACGCAAAAGAATCAATGGATTCTATTCTGACATGATCGAGAACCGACAGATGATTGGCCGTGCTGTGACAGAGTATTTGGACCATTTTCACTGAGAGGATGGGATGTAGCCATTGACAACAGTGATGCCCTATATACAGCTTGCCATGGAAAGGAGTATGCAGGATTGGATGAAGGCAGTAGGGGAGCAAAGATTCAGAAGGGACAAAGGATCTCCATACACTTATCTGAAATTTACACTAAGGATTTACATAAGTATATCTTTCATCTATTTTATGCGTTATTTATTATTATTTTCGAAAAACCATTATAACCAATTGAATCCGCCTAATTGAAATTTACAAGATGACCATAGTTGCTTCATACCAACAGTCTTCGTGGGATCGACCCTTACTCATGTAAGGTTTATTGCTTGGACGACCTAGTACACTTGCTGGTTAGTGATGCGAAGTTGTGAAGAAAGTGCTGAGTTAGAAATGCGCATACCAAGTTGAGCGCCATTGTTAGAGATCACAATTTCGTGCACCAATGGTCATCTTGTAAATCTCAGTCAGGCGGATTCAAATGGTTATGAGGTATTGATAAATAAAAGATAGATAAGACGGAAAATAACATTGAGATACTTATGTAACTCATTGGTGGGAATTTCAGATAAGCGTTTGGAGATACTTTATTGCTTCTGAACCTCTGATTTTCTATTGTCTTCATCCAATCATGCATGCTCCTTTCCATGGCAAGCTGTATGATCCTCTCAGTGACAATAGTAAGTTCAGTGGAACCTCTATGGTCTCTGTATGAGCCTCAGATTCCTTTGGTTCCTCAATAGAGAACTTCTTATTGGTCAGTGGACGTCCCTTGAGGTCTTCCTCACTGGGAATCACTGCTTTGTCACTCTCTCCATGTTCGGCCATTTTGGTTATAGTTATGGCCTTGCACTCTCTTTTGGGATTCTCTTCTGTATTGCTTGGGAGAGTACTAGGAGGAGTTTCAGTAACTCTTTTACTCAGCTGACCCACTTGTGCCTCTAAATTTCTGATAGAGGACATTGTTTCATTCATAAAACTGAGAGTGGTATTAGATAGATCAGAGACTATGTTTGCTAAGCCAGAGAGGCTCTACTCAAAATTCTCTGTCTGTTGCTGAGAAGATGATGGAAAAGGTTTGCTATTGCCAAACCTATTTCTCCCACCATTATTGTTGTTGAAGCCTTGTTGAGGCTTTTGTTGATCCTTCCATGAGAAATTTGGATGATTTCTCCATGAAGGATTATAGGTGTTTCCATAGGGTTCTCCCATGTAATTCACCTCTTCCATTGTAGGATTCTCAGGGTCATAAGTTTCTCCTTCAGAGGAGGCTTCTTTAATACTGCCGGATGCAGCTTGCAATCCAGTCAGGTTCTGAGAAATCCTATTGACTTGCTGAGTCAATATTTTGTTCTGAGCCAATATGGCATTCACAGTATCAATCTCAAGAACTCCTTTCTTCTGAGTCATCCTATTATTCACAGAATTTCTTTCAGAAGTGTACATGAACTGGTTATTTGCAACCATCTCAATGAGTTCCTAAGCTTCTGCAGGGGTTTTCAGATGAAGAGATCCACCAGCAAAATGGTCTAATGACATCTTAGACAATTCAGACAGACCATAATAGAATATGCATATGATGCTCCATTCTGGAAGCATGTCAAAAGGACACCTTTTGGTAAATTGCTTGTATCTTTCCCAAGCTTCATAGAGGGATTCACCTTCCTTCTGTTTGAAGGTTTGGACTTCCACTCTAAGCTTGCTCATCTTTTGAGGTGGAAAAAATTGACCAACTTGTCCCAAGAGTTCAGGCTTTCTCTAGGTTGTGAGTCCAACCATGTTCTAGCTCTGTCTCTTACAGCAAAGGGGAAAAGCATAAGTCTGTAGACTTCGGGATCAATCCCATTGGTCTTGATAGTATCACAGATCTGCAAGAATTCAACTAAGAACTGATAAGGATCTTCCGATGAAAGTCCATGAAACTTGCAATTTTACTGCATTAGAGAAACTAATTGAGGCTTAAGCTCAAATTTTTTTGCTTCAATAGCAGGAATTGAGATGCTTCTTCCATAGAAGTTGGTGCAATATAGTCACCAAGCATCTTCCTTGCATCTCTAGCATTGTTGTTGGGTTCGGCTGCCATGTCTGCTTCTTTTTCGAAATTCTCTGAAAGGTCCTCTCCAGAGTGTTGTGCTTTAGCTTTTCTTAGCTTCTTCTTCAGAGTCCTTTCAGGCTCAGGATCAGCTTCAACAAGAATGTTTTTATCCCTGTTTCTGCTCATATGAAAAAGAAGAGAAAAAAAGGGAGTAGTGGAATCTTCTATGTCACAGTATAGAGATTCCTTGAGGTGACAAAAGAAAAGAAGAATAGAGGAATGAGGTAGAGAGAGAATAAGAAGAATTCGAACACAGAGGGAGAGAGATGGTTCGAATTAAAAGTAGAAGAGAAGTGTTAGCAAATAAATTGAAAAAGATGTGAGAGAGAGTATTCGAAAATTCAGATTTGAAAAAAAAAAGGATTTTAAAACTAAAAAGATTTAAAAAAAAAGATTTTAAAACTAAAAAGATTTTTAATTAACTAATTGTTTTTGTTTTAAAAAGATTTTTGAAAAAGTGGTTAGTGATTTTCGAAAATTGGAAGTGGAAAAGTGGTTAGGTGGTTTTGAAAAAGATAAGAAATAGTAATTAGTTGAAAAAGATTTGAAAATAAATTTTGAAAAGATAAGAAGTTGGAAAAAAAAAAGATTTTGATCTGAAATCAAAATTTAAAAAGATATGATTGAAAAAGATTTGAAAGATATGATTTTAAAAAGATATGATTGAAAAGATATGATTGAAAAAGATTTGATTTTTAAAATTGATGACTTGACTAACAAGAAATTAAAAGATATGATTCTAAAATTCAAAAATTAAACCTTTCTTAACCTTTCTTCCAGCCAGATACCCTGGCTGGCGTTAAACGCCAGAAATCCTTCTTTACTGGGCGTTTTTCTAAACACACAGAATGCTGCCCATTCTGGTGTTTAACGCCCAGAATTGTACCTTTATTGGCGTAAAACGCCCAGAATGATAGCCATTCTGGCGTTTAACACCCAAATTGCCTGTTTACTGGCGTTTTAACGTCAGTGAGATCTTTTCTCTGTGATTCTTCTGCCTTATATTCTGAACCTTCATTTCTCTGTATTTTTTTTACTTGAAAAAATATATATTTTTTATTTTTGAATTTTTGATGAAGAGAGAGAAAAACAACAAAATGAAATAAAACATAGAAATGCAAGATCAAAACAAGTAATGCATGCATGGACACTTTGAATGTCAAGATGAACACCAAGAATACTTTGAAGATCATGATGAACATCAAGAACATATTTTTGAAAATTTTTAAGAAAAGAAAGACATGCAAGACACCAAACTTAGAAATTTTGAATGTTTAGACACTATGAATTCAAAAATGCATATGAAAAACAGCATAAAACACAAAACAAGAAAATCTTGAGATTGAACAAAGGATATCATCAAGAACAACTTAAAGATCACAGAAGAACACAATGCATATATTTTTTTCGAAAACTTAGGAAAATTAAAAACATGCAATTGACACCAAACATAGGATTTGACACTAGACTCAAACAAGAAACACAAAATATTTTATTACTTTTTTGTATTTTTCGAAAATAAAAATAAAAATAAAATTACCCAATCTAAGCAACAAGATGAACCGTCAGTTGTCCAAAATCGAACAATCCCCGACAACAGCGACAAAAACTTGGTGCTTCTGAACCTCTGCTTTCCTATTGTCTTCATCCAATCATGCATGCTCCCTTCCATGGCAAGCTGTATGATCCTCTCAGTAAAAATGGTCCGGCTACGGTCTCTGTACGGCTAATCAACTGTCTGAATTCTTGTCTCGGATGAAAAATATCAGGCACAGCTACCGCAAGGCTAATCATCTGTCGGTTCTCACTTGTGTCGGAATAAGATCCATTGATCCTTTTGCACACTGTCACTGCGCCCAACATTCGTGATTTTGAAGCTCCTCACAGTCATCCCTTCCCAGATCCTACTCGGAATACCACAGACAAGGTTTAGACTTTTCAGATCTCAGGAATGCTCTCTATTGATTCTAGCCTATACCACGAAGATCCTAATCACGGGGTCGGATGCTCTGTTGTCAGGAGAGACGATGCGAATCCGTGGATCAGAGACCCAAGAGAGTATACTCCGGCTGGCGTCCAATGACTACGTTGAACATCATGTAGACCGCTTTGTGGTTGTCAGGCACGCGGATCTTGGCTAAGCGAGTACTGAAGATAGTAGGTGATTGTCACGGGTCACCCCTTCAGTCTGACCTAACTGAATTAAGTACAAGAGTATATCTTGTAGAAGAAGTAGGTGTGAATTGAAGGAAAAACAATAGTACTTGCATTAATTCCTGAGGAACAGCAGAGCTCCTCACCTTAATCTTTGAGGTGTAGAAACTCCACCGTTGAAAATACATAAGAGAAAAAGGTCTAGGCATGGCTGAATGGCCAGCCTCCCCAAATATGATCATAAAGCTCAAGGGTTCCAAAAGAAGACCCTAATACAATAGTGAAAAGTGCTATTTATACTAAACTAGTAAACTAGGTTTACAGAAAATGAGTAGATAGTGCAGAAATTCACTTCCGGGGCCCACTTGGTGTGTGCTTGGGCTGAGCTTTGAAGCTTTCACGTGCATAGGACATCCTTGGAGTTCAATGCCAGCTTGGATGCCAGTTTGGGCGTTTAACTCCAGCTTTGGTGCCAGTTCTGGCGTTTTATGCCAGAAAAGGGTCTCTGGTGGTTGTTTGGACGCCAGTTTGGGCTATCAAATCTCGAGCAAAGTATAAACTATTATACATTGTTGGAAAGCCCAAGATGTCTAATTTCCATAGCAATTGAGATCGAGCCAATTGGTCTTCTGTAGCTCTAGAAAGTCTACTTCGAGTGCAGGAGGGTCAGAATCCAACAGCATCTATAGTCCTTTCTCAGCCTCTGAATCAGATTTTTGCTCAGGTCCCTCAATTTCAGCCAAAAAATATCTGAAATCATAGAAAAACAAACAAACTCATAGTAAAGTCCAGAAATGTGAATTTTGCATAAAAACTAATAAAAATATACTAAAAAGTAACTAAAACTTACTAAAAGCTACCTAAAAACAATGCCAAAAAGCGTATAAATTATCCGCTCATCAGTTTTTCCACTGGAATAAAGTTATCCTCTTGGATCAAAACCTTAGCCTCCTTGCATAGGCGGAAGATGATATTTAAATAAGCCAGCATGGCCCTAGTGGAATCTCTGTTTGCCAGCTTGTAAATCTCAAGGGAAATTATTTGGTGGACTTCTACCTCATTCCCTGTCATGATGCAGTGAATCATTATTGCTCTTGCAACATTGACTTCAAATTGGTTACTTGTGGGGAGTATGGAGCGCCCAATGAAGTCTAGCCATCCTCTAGAAACGGGCTTGAGGTCGGCCCTAGTTAGCTGGCATGGCTCTCCTTGTGTATTCTCAATCCATTAAGTTTCGGGCAGGCATATTGATGTGTGAGCATCTTTCTTATCTTTTCCTAGTGAATTTGCATTTAAATTGTTGAGTTTAATCAATAATTAATTATCTTTTAGCCACAATGGATGCTACTTTGAGTCTCGTGCAATTTTGTTTATTTTAGGTAGCATTTGGTTGGATTTGATGGAGAAGAAGCTTGCACAAATGGAAGCATCACAAGAATTAAAGGAGATGATCAGCGAGGAGCGACGTGTGCGTGTACCTGACGCGTGCGCGTGATTTGGAGATTTGTGCAGCGACGCGGGCGCGTACCTGACGCGTACGCGTGACACACGAAGAAGACCATCGACGCGTACCCGTGACTGACGCGTACGAGTGACATGCGCTACGTGCAAAAATGCAGAAAATGCTGGGGGCAATTTCTGGGCCCCATTTTGGCACTCAAATAAAGCATAGCTCTTTGCCAAGTTAGGCATGGATTCAGTGAAGCCAAGTGGTCCCCATGTTACAAGGCGCAGATTAGTTAATTAATTCTGATTTAAATTTGAATTTTAAAATAGGAAAAGATATTATTTTAATTTTAGAAATTAGATTTTAAATTAATAAGGATTAGATATAAAATATAAGGGGATTCTATTCCATCACATTCTGCACTTTACAGTTTACCAGAATCCTTATTTTCTCTCTAAACCATGAGCAACTAAACCTCCACTGTTAAGGTTAGGAGCTTTGTCTATTGTATGGATTGATACTATTATTTTTCTATTTTAATTCATGTTTTGATTTATATTTCAAGAATTGTTGTCGTTCTTTATCTTATGAATTTGGGTGGAACGGAAGTATGACCCTCTTTCTAATTGAGTTCTTGTATAACTTGGAAAAGCTCTTTACTTGAGCAATAGCTTAAAAATAATTTCTCCTAAATTCTAATTATTTGGATTTAACGGGATACGTGACATATAATCCTCTTATATTTGGATAATTAGGATTTTTGTGGCATAATAATCAAAATTAAACTTTACCCCCTAATTGGAATTAATTGACCAAGGAATTGGTGATTGATGAGAATTAGAGGAGACTAAAAAGGTCTAAGGAATTAGGGTCTAGTCACATATGGTTTGCCATGAATTAAATCTTGCATGATTAAAATAGTTAGTAAGAAAAGTCAATCCGGAATATAGATAACTCTGAAGCCTTAACTGCCTTCTTCATATTGTTTTCACCTCAATTTATTGCTTGCTTTTTTATTCTTTAAATTACTGTTTAATGCTTTTGAACACTCAAACACTATTTTCTGTTTGTCTGACTAAGCTAATCACTCAATTATTGTTGCTTGATCCATCAATCCTCGTGGGATTGACCCTCACTCACCTGAGGTATTACTTGGTACGACCCAGTGCACTTGCCGGTTAGTTTGTGGGTTATAAATTCCGCACCAAGTTTTTGGCGCCATTACCGGGGATTGACTGTGATTGACAAATATTGATTGTTTGATTTCTTAGATTAGGCATTTTTTCTTTAATTTCATTTAACTTATTTCCTTAAATTTAAAAAAAAATATTTTGATTTATTTTATTTTATTTTTTTCTTTTCTATTAATTTCTGAAATTAAGTTTGGTGTCCCCTTAGTTGTTTTATTCTTCCTAGTTATTTTATTTATTGAGTTTAAATTTTCTTTATGTTCTTTCTTCTTTGCTTGCATGTTTACCACATGGTGCGTTTAATTCTATTTGGTGTTTTGTGCTGAGGAAAAATAATGGAGAGAGATCATATGGGTTACTACTCACACCCAAGTAGTGATTCATATTATTGTGGATGGAGGAACTATCCGAATTTTGGTTGGCAAAGTCAAAACCAAAGACACTTCAATGCTCCATGTTCCAACTATCAAGAACCACCATCTCCATATTCATACCAAGTACCACCACCTCTCTATCCATATCAAGAACCATCACCTCTCTATCCATATCAAGAACCATCATCTTTTTACTCATATCAAGAGCCACCATCTCCCTATTCATACCAAGAACCATCCTCTTTCTACTCTTATCAAGAATCATCGTCTCTTTCTTATTCATATCAAGAGCCACCATCAGATCTTGAGCTTCTCATGAAAGAATTCATACATGATATAAAGACGAGTGTCAAAAATATAGAGAAATATGTGCAGTCGATTATCAAGAACCAGGAAGAGGAACAAGAAAATTCCTTCCCAAGAGATATAATGCAAGATCCTATGGAAGAAAGTGAGGAAATCAATCAAAGAATTCTATACTCTAGTGACTTAGAGAACTTTCCACCCTCATATATGGAAGAAGAGGAAAATGCAAAACCAAAGGAGGAAGATGCACCAACAAAGAAGGAAGATGCACAAACAAAGGAGGTTGTAAAGGATGAAAACAATTATGGGAATCTACATTCCAATGAAGCAGAGAGTGGCATAGAGGGTGAGTTTATTGAACCACCAATTCAAGAAGTTCTTGATGAAGGGTACACTCTAACCATCACACAACACCAAAATTTTGAAATCAAAGAAGTGAAGGCAACCAAGGAAAGCACTGAAAAGGGGATTGTGACCAAGAAACAGAAGAAAATATCTATGAAGAAGAAAAGGTCATCAAAAAATAATCCAACCTCTATCCCAACAAGCAAGGTGAATCAAGCTAATCATAGTAAAAGAAAGTTTGTTAGGAGGACTTTATATCAGGGGGCACTAATATTCATCTCTCTTCTCTTGGAGTCATTTCTTTTACCCAACTGGAAGAACAGGAAGAAAATTCAACAATGAAGTGTCAAGCTAGTGACATTAAAGAAGCACTTGTCGGGAGGCAACCCGATAATTTCGTATCCTTAGTTATTTTTTGTAGTAGTGGTTTTCTTATTTATTTGATTTTTATTGAGTTTTTACTATTTTTCTTTTGTTTTACGTGTGTTTTGATCATGCAGCTATTTTAGAACAGGAACCGAACACTTCGAAAAAAAAGAAGAAGGGGTGTTCGATGCGCAAGCGTCGCTGACGCATACGCGTCATGCCTGAGTAACAAACACCGAAGAAGTGAACAGAGAGTTGAGCAGGAGCGGCGCTGGAACTATGTTTTGCGCACAAACAAGACCACGTGTATGCGTACCTCATGCGTGCGCGTCGTTTGCGCTTTTAGCCACCCACGCGTACGCGTGACCTTGAAAATCGGCGTCAATGAGTGTTTGGGAAGAGAGTGATGATGGCTTGAGGCTGAAACTGTGCTAGAGGCACAAACGTGATCACACGTACGCATCCCTGACACGTGCGCGTCCTTTCCACAAATGGTCATCCACGCGTGCGTGCATAACGCGCACGCATCATATGAGAATTTCGGTTCCCAAGCCACGCGAACAGAGAGTTGTGCGTGCACGCGAATGCCTTCGCGCAATTCGCACAAACCAAGGGCATGCTTACGCGTGCCTGATGCCCACTCATCACTATGAAAATCGCACGCCCCACGTGTACGCGTACGCATCGCATGTGCCGCACAACTCCATCAGTTCGCCACCTAGTTTTGATTTTCATTCTCTCCCTCTCAAATTCTCTCTTGTTTTTTTTATCCTTTTCTTCTTCTTTACTCATACTATTTATTTCTGTTTTCAGTTCTTCTTTACTTGAGGACAAGCAAACCTTTATGTTTGGTGTTGACGCTTCGCTTATGGCTTTTCTGTTTAGCACCAAAGGGAAATGAATGTTCTTCCTGGAGGAATGAGATGGCCACCAGCATAACTGAGGTGGTTGAGTTCCTTTCATTCTACTTCTCTTCCGCTCTTATTTTGTTGTCTTCTGTTCTCTGTTGCTTTGATTGCCTGCATGATCTTTAGTACTTTCAGTTCTTATATTTAGTTTCATTCTGTTATTTGTTTTTAGCATTGAAAAAAAAAATGTTTCATGTATCACTCACTAAACTAGAATCTAAAAAGAAAAGAAAAGAAGTGATATATTGCATAAATTGAGTTTATATTTTAGAGTAGTTTTATTTACTTAAATGTGGTGGTATTATTTGTGATTTTAAATGCATGACATGAACAGTGCATATTTGAATTTGAATCAAAGAATGTTGATGTATAAGGAACAGGAATTTAGAGAATTATTATGACTTCTCTGAAATAAACAAAAATTTAATCCTTGAAGCAAAACAAACAGCAAAAAAAAAAAAAAAAACTATAAAAGCAAGGTCCAAGGCTCTGAGCATCAATGACTAGGGAGGTCAGACATGATCAAAAGCTCAAAGAGTTGTTTCCCTAGTCATATATGCTTGTGGTGTGATTGTGTCAAGTAATCCTTGAGACAAAACACTTAGAGTCGAGACCAAGTGCGTTTAACAGAGTATGCCAAAGGCTTTGAGCACCACTGTCTGGGAGTAACTGAAAGAAAAATCAGAACTTAAAGAAAGTCCCCCAGTTATGTACTTGTGGTGTTTCTGTGTCAAGTAACCCTTGAGACAAAATATTTAAAGTCACGGCTAGGCTTAAGGTGCAAAGCACCAAAGAAAAATAAATTAAAGTAAATTCTGTTGTGTTCAAGGATTAAACTGGAGTATAAAGATCAGAGAATTCGTAATATTATCCGGATTCTAATTCCGAATGATAATGACATCATTCTGATTCAAAGGAGAGTGAGATGCCAAAACTATTCAGGATTGCAGTTGTAAACCCCACTATAAGAAGAGACATGAGCTTAATTGAACTCTTATTCTCATGCAAATTCACATCCTAAGCCTATATTAGTTTGGTTGCTTGAGGACAAGCAACAATTCAAGTTTGGTGTTGTGATGCGTGAGCATCTTTCTTATCTTTTCCTAGTGAATTTGCATTTAAATTGTTGAGTTTAATCAAGAATTAATTATCTTTTAGCCACTATGGATGCTACTTAGAGTCTCGTGCAATTTTGTTTATTTTAGGTAGCATTTGGCTGGATTTGATGAAGAAGAAGCTTGCACAAATGGAAGGAGCACAAGAATTAAAGGAGATGATCAGCGAGGAGCGACGCGTCCGCGTACCTGACGCGTGCACGTGATTTGGAGATTTGTGCAGCGACGCGTGCGCGTACCTGACACGTACGCGTGACACGCGAAGAAGACCATTGACGCGTACGCATGATTGACGCGTACGCGTGACATGCGCTACGTGCAGAAAACGCAGAAAATGCTGGGGGCGATTTCTGGGCCCCATTTTGGCACTCAAGTAAAGCACAGCTCTTCGCCAAGTTAGGCATGGATCCAGTGAAGCCAAGTGGTCCCCATGTTACAAGGCGCAGATTAGTTAATTAATTCTGATTTAAATTTGAATTTTAAAATAGGAAAAGATATTATTTTAATTTTAGAAATTAGATTTTAAATTAATTAGGATTTGATATAAAATATAAAAGGATTCTATTCCATCACATTCTGCACTTTATAGTTTACCTGAATCCTTATTTTCTCTCTGAACCATGAGCAACTAAACCTCCACTGTTAAAGTTAGGAGCTCTGTCTATTGTATGGATTGATACTATTATTTTTCTATTTTAATTCATGTTTTGATTTATATTTCAAGAATTGTTTTCGTTCTTTATCTTATGAATTTGGGTGGAACAGAAGTATGACCCTCTTTCTAATTGAGTTCTTGTATAACTTGGAAAAGCTCTTTACTTAAACAACAGCTTAAAAATAATTTCTCCTAAATTCTAATTATCTGGATTTAACGGGATACGTGACATATAAACCTCTTATATTTGGATAATTAGGATTTTTGTGGCATAATAATCAGAATTAAACTTCACCCCCTAATTGGAATTAATTGACCAAAGATTTGGCGATTGATGAGAATTAGAGAAGACTAGAAAGGTCTAAAGAATTAGGGTCTAGTCACATATGGTTTGCCATGAATTAAATTTTGCATGATTAAAATAGTTAGTAAGAAAAGTCAATCCGGAAAATAGATAACTCTGAAGCCTTAACTGCCTTCTTCATATTGTTTCCACCTCGATTTATTGCTTGCTTTCTGATTCTCTAAATTACTGTTTAATGCTTTTGAACACTCAAACACTATTTTTTGTTTGTCTGACTAAGCTAATCACTCAATTATTGTTTCTTGATCCATCAATCCTTGTGGGATCGACCCTCACACACCTGAGGTATTACTTGGTACGACCCGGTGCACTTGCCGGTTAGTTTATGGGTTATAAATTCCGCACCACATATGTCCTTTAGGACTTGTCTAACTTTTGGTTAGCTACAACTCTTCTGTTGTATGACTCACGGTCATCCTTCAGCAGGGGTAGTTTGAAGATCTCTCTCACCCTATCTAAGTGAAAATATATGATCCTCCCCCTAACTATGGTACGAAATGTGTAGATGGTTGTTTCGTCTTTCTTTTGCTTATCTGTCATCCATAGATTTGCATAGAATTCCTGGATTATGCTGTATTCAACATTAGATTCTGGATCACTTAGAATCTCCCAGTCTCTCCTTCGAATCTGCTCCTTGATCTCTGGGTATTCTTCTTCTCTAAGGTTGAATCCCACTACAGGGATTACTGGCCTTTTGCTCATTATCTTATGATAATGTTCCTCATGCTGCTTGGTGAAGAAGCAAACAGGTTTGATAACAACTATTGAGTTGTCTTCTTTCTTGTTCTTTGGGACGGTCTTGCCACTTCTTGGAGCCATGGGACTGAATTCTTGATGAGAGAACAGGGCTCTTGCTACACCAAACTTAAAAATTTGTTCGTCCTCGAGCAAAAAATAAGAAAGGAAGAAGTAGAAAAGAGAATAGAAGATGAGAAGGGAAGGGAGAATTTGAATGAGAGGTGATGAGTGATGGAGGGGAGAGAGATTTTTTCGAAAAAAAAGATAAAAGATAAAGATAAAGATAAAGATTTTTGAAAAAAAATAAGTTGTTAATTTTAAAAGATAAGAAAATATTTTTAAGAGGATAGAAAAGGAATTAAAAGCAAGATATTAAATGCATTAAAAAAAAGATATGAACAAGATAAAAAGATTTTGAAAGATTTTGAAAACAAGTTGTAAAAGTTATACAATTTTGGAAAGGATTTGAAAAATAAATAAAATAATAAAAATGTTCTAATTTTGAGATTGATTTGAAATGGATGTACTTGAATAAGATTTGATATAAAAATTAAAGAATTCTTGAAATTAAATTGAATGAAGATGAGTTGAATCAAGATAAGATTAAAAAACTTGAAGTTACCTCTGTGTTGTCAAGCTGGCGTTTGAACGCCCAGAATGCTAGCATTCTGGCGTTTAACGCCAGAGTAGTTTAAACGCCCAGCCAGGGCTTTCTGGCTGGCATTTAATGCCAGGCTGATGCCTTCTCTTGGGCGTTTAAACGCCCATCACCCTACCCTTTCTGGCGTTGAAACGCCAGAAAGCTCCTTACTCCAGGGTATTCTGTTTACTGTTCTGCATCATTCCGTCTCAGTTTAAGCACTGTACAAGATCACTACCAGTAAAAATAACTTCACACATAATTAAATCTAATTAAAAAGAAAATTAATGAAAATGAAAATAACTAGAGAAATTAATAAAGTATGAGTATTTATTGGGTTGCCTCCCAACAAGCGCTTCTTTAATGTCCTTAACTGGACTTCACTGTACTTAACTTAGTAGCAGTGTTGAGCCTCTTGGCTCTATATCTCCTTCAAGGTAATGCTTAATCCTCTGTCCATTGACAGTGAACCTGGTTTCTTTACCTTGAAGTTCTATGTGTCCGTAAGGTGATACTTTGGTAATCACAAATGGTCCTATCCACCTCTTTGCCTTTTCCTTATAGATTTTGCATTTTCAAATGCTTCTAAGCAGAATTTATCAAAGTCATTTAGTTGGAGTAGCCGTTTCTCCCCTGCTGCTTTAGCATCAAGGTTGAGGAACCTAGTAGCTCAATAAGCTTTGTGTTCTAGTTCCACTGGCAAATGACAGGACTTTCCATATACTAACTGATATGGTAAAGTTCCAATGGAGGTTTTGAAAGCTGTTCTGTATGCCCACAGAGCATCATCAAGCTTTCTAGCACAATCGTTTCTAGAGGCACTTACTGTCCTCTCTAGAATTCGCTTTAGTTCTCTATTTGAGACTTTAGCTTGTCCATTAGTTTGGGGATGATACGGTGTTGCTATTTTATGGTGAACTCCGTATCGGCTTAAGACATAATCCAGCTGTCTGTTCCAGAAATGAGTTTCTCTATCACTGATTAGTGTCTTGGGAACACTAAACCTACTAAAAATGTTCTTTTGGAGAAACTTCATTACTACTTTAGTGTCATTAGTGGGTGTTGCTATTGCTCCAACCCATTTTGACACATAATCTACTGCCACAAGGATGTAGATGTTTGAGTATAAGGGCAGGAATGGTCTCATGAAATCTATACCTCATACGTCAAACAACTCAATCTCTAAGATTCCTTGTTGAGGCATTCTATGACCATGAGGAAGATTACCAACCTTCTGGAAACTATCACAGTTAAAGACGAACTCTCTAGAATCCTTAAAGAGAGTATGCCAGTAAAGGCCACTTTGGAGTACCTTAGTGGTGTCTGCTCACCTCCAAAGTGTCCTCCATAGTCAGAGCTATGGCAATGCCATAGAATTCTCTGTGCCTCTTCTTCAGACACACAGCATTGTATTATTCCATCCGAGCATCTCTTAAAGAGATATGGCTCATCCCATAAGTAATATTTTGCATTATTCATGAGTTTTCGGGCTTGCTTCCTGGAAAACTCTTTGGGAATGAACTGTATAGCCTTGTAGTTTGCGATGTCTGCAAACCATGGTACTGTCTAGATGGCAGAGAGCTGCTCATCTGGAAAGGATTCGGATATGTCAGTGGAGGGAGAAGAAGTCCCTGCTACTGGCTCAATCTGGGACAAGTGATCAGCCACCTGATTTTCTGACCCTTTTCTGTCTCTGATGAGCGGATATTTTGTACGCTTTTTGGGGGTAATTTCTTGTAGATTTTAGCATGCTTCAATTAGTTTTTAGTTAAATATTATTAGTTTTTAAGCAAAAATCATATTTCTGGACTTTACTATGAGTGTGTGTGTTTTTCTGTGATTTCAGGTATTTTCTGGCTGAAATTGAGGGAGCTGAGCAAAAATCTGACTTAGGCTGAAAAAGGACTGCTGATGCTGTTGGATCCTGACCTCCCTGCACTCGAAATGGATTTTCTGGAGCTACAGGAGTCCAATTGGCGCGCTCTCAACAGCGTTGGAAATTAGACATCCAGGGCTTTCCAGCAATATATAATAGTCCATACTTTGCGCGAGGATAGACGACGTAACTTGGCGTTAAACGCCAAGTTCATGCTGCTGTCTGGAGTTAAACGCCAGAAAAACGTCATGATCCGGAGTTGAACGCCCAAAACACGTCATAATCTGAAGTTTGACGCCAAGAAAGGCCTTTACACGTGGAAAGCTTTAGTCTCAGCCCCAGCACACACCAAGTGGGCCCCAGAAGTGGATTTCTGCACCAATTATCTTAGTTTATTCATTTTCTGTAAACCTAGGTTACTAGTTCACTATTTAAACAACTTTTACAGACTTATCTTGTACCTCATGACATTTTCAGATCTGAATCACATACTTTGTGACGGCATGAGTCTCTAAATTCCATTGTTGGGGGTGAGGAGCTCTGCAGCGTCTCGATGATTTAATACAATTCCTTTGTTTTCCATTCAAACACGCTTGTTCTTATCTAAGATGTTTATTCGCGCTTAATTGTGAAGAAGGTGATGATCCGTGACACTCATCACCTTCCTCAACCCATGAACGTGTGCCTGACAACCACCTCCGTTCTACATCAGATTGAATGAATATCTCTTAGATTCCCCAACAGAATCTTCGTGGTATAAGCCGGATAGATGGCGGCATTCATGAGAATCCGGAAAGTCTAAACCTTGTCTGTGGTATTCCGAGTAGGATTTCGGGATTGAATGACTGTGACGTGCTTCAAACTTTAACCTGCTGGGCGTTAGTGACAGACGCAAAAGAGGGATTCTATTCCAGTAGGAGCGGGAACCAACCGGTGATTGGCCGTACTGTGACAGAGTGCGTGAGCATTAGCTTTCACTGCGAGGATGGGAAGTAGCCATTGACAACGGTGACACCCTACATAGAGCTTGCCATGGAAGGAACCTGCGTGTGAGAAGAGGATTCCAAGGAAGAGTTGAAGTTCAGAGGACAAAGCATCTCCAAAACTCCAAGATATCTCTCATTACTGCCTAACAAGTAACGCTGTCCTCCTCTTTTATTTTTATAATCAAATCTAATAATTCCACTTTTAATCATAAACAAGTGACTCTATTGTTCAAGTAGCCCAAACAATTTTCTTTCACATCCTGACTAAGACAAATAAAATAAATATTGATTGCTTCAAACCAATAATCTCTGTGGATTCGACCCTTACTCACGTAAGGTATTACTTGGACGACCCAGTACACTTGCTGGTTAGTTGAACGGAGTTGTGTTCACTCGTGCCAATTTCCAAAATCCAATTACAAGGAAAAAGGATCACAATTTCGTCCACCAAGTTTTTGGCGCCGTTGCCGGGGATTATTGAGTTTGGACAATTGAAGGCTTATTTTATTTCTTAGATTAGGAATAATTTATTTTTATTTTTGTTCTTATTTTTTTATAGAGTCATTAAATCAATATTGATAGGATAGTTTCTTTTCAAAAATTTCTTTTCAAAATTTATTATTTTTCTTTTAATTAATTGCTAATTTTCGTGAGTTTAGTGTCTTGTTCTAAGTTTGGTGTTAATTGCATATTTTATATTTTCTCTAAAATTTTCGTGTTTTTGCTCTTGGTTCTTCATTGATCTTCAAGTTGTTCTTGTTTATTTTTCTTGTTAGATCTTGAATTTTTCTTGTTTTGTGTCTTTTCTTGTTTCACTTTTGTTCTTTCTAAAGCATTAATTGGAATATTTAGAACAAGTGTTATATTTAATCCAATTGGGTTTACGCTTTGGAACCTTTTTCAAAAACAATTTTTCTCCATTTAATCTTGTGCCAAACTTTAAGTTTGGTGTTTTCTTGTTAATTTTTCTTTATTTTTCGAAAACTTGTGTTGATTTTCTAAAAATTTTAAGTTTGGTGTTCTTTCTTGTGTTCTTGGTGTTCTTGTGAATCTTCAAAGTGTTCTTGAGTTTTTCTTGTGTCTTGATCTTAAAACTTTTAAGTTTGGTGTTCCTTGGTGTTTTCCCTCCAAAAATTTTCGAAAAATAAGGAGCATTAGATCTAAAAATTTTAAGTCTTGTGTCTTTTGTGTGTTTTTCTCTTTCATCATAAAATTCAAAATTCAAAAAAAAAATTTATTTTTCTAACTAATTTTGAACTAATTTTTTTCGAAAATCTTTCATAAAAATTCAATTTTCAATTTCAAAATATTTCTACTTTCTTTCATTTATTTTGTTTTTATTTTAATATATTTTTATATATTCCACTTTTATTTATTCCATAACTATAAATTCTCAACTTGTATTCAATATGGAAGCAAGTGGGAATGAACAGTCCAAGAGGACTCTGGGGTCATATGCTAACCCCACTACTGCTTCATATGGGAGTAGTATCTGTATACCCTCCATTGGAGTTAGTAGCTTTGAGCTGAATCCTCAGCTCATTATCATGGTGCAGCAAAATTGCCAGTATTCTGGTCTTCCACATGAAGAACCTACAGAGTTTCTGGCACAATTTCTGCAAATTGCTGATACAGTACATGATAAGGAAGTAGATCAGGATGTCTACAGACTATTACTGTTTCCATTTGCTGTAAAAGATCAAGCTAAGAGGTGGTTAAATAACCAGCCTAAGAACAGCATAAAAACATGGAAACAGCTGTCAGAAAAATTCCTGAATCACTATTTCCCTCCCAAACGGATGACACAGCTAAGGCTAAGCATCCAAGGCTTCAAACAAGGAGATAAGGAATCTCTTTATGATGCTTGGGAGAGATACAGAGAGATGCTAAGAAAATGCCCCTCTGAAATGTTTTCAGAATGGGTGCAATTAGACATCTTCTACTATGGGCTTACAGAGAAAGCTCAGATTTCTCTAGACCACTCAGCTGGTGGATCTATACACATGAGAAAAACAATTGAAGAAGCTCAAGAGCTTATTGATACAGTTGCCAGAAATCAGCATCTGTACCTAAGCAGTGAATCCTCTATGAAAGAAGAAGCTAAAACAGTAACTGCAGAACTCAGTCCAGTGGATCAGGCTAATGAATTCAATCAGCAACTAGATTTTCTAACTCAGCAGCTAGCCGAATTCAAGGAAATATTACAGGAAATAAGAATGGCCAACAGGAACATGGAAGTACAATTAAAGCAGACAGAAAAGTAACTGTCAAAACAAATAACAGAAGAATGCCAAGCAGTTCAATTAAGAAGTGGGAAAACATTAAATACCTCACTTCAAAACAGCAGGAAACCACGAAATGAACAAGAGGATACTCAAAATCCCCCTGAGGACAGTCAGAGCCCAGAGAGGGATAAAGCTGGCGCTGAACGCCCAGATCATGCTCATTCCTGGCGTTCAACGCCAGAAACAAGCATGGATCTGGCGTTGAACGCCCAAAGGGAGCATGGTTCTGGCGTTCAAATGCCAGTAACAAACAAGGAAGTGGCGTTTGACGCCACTCCAGCTCCCACCACTGGCATTCAAATGCCAGTGGGGAATCAGTCACATACAAGTGCTGACCTTCCTAAAAAGGCTTCCCAACCCACTTCTGTAGGCAATAAACCTGCAGCAACTAAGGTTGAGGAATACAAAGCCAAAATGCCTTATCCTCAAAAACTCCGCCAAGCGGAACAGGATAAGCAATTTGCCCGCTTTGCAGACTACCTCAGGACTCTTGAAATAAAGATTCCGTTTGCAGAAGCACTTGAGCAAATACCCTCTTATGCTAAGTTCATGAAAGAGATCTTAAGTCATAAGAAGGATTGGAGGGAAGCTGAAAAAGTCTACCTCACTGAAGAATGCAGTGCAGTCATTCTGAAAAGCTTACCTGAGAAGCTTAAAGATCCTGGGAGCTTTATGATACCATGCACATTAGAGGGTAATTGTACCAAGCAAGCTTTATGTGATCTTGGGGCAAGTATCAACCTAATACCTGCATCTACTATCAGAAAGCTTGGTTTAACTGAAGAAATTAAACCAACCAGGATATGTCTTCAACTTGCTGATGGCTCCATTAAGTATCCATCAGGCGTGATTGAAGACATGATTGTCAAGGTTGGGCCATTCGCCTTTCCTACTGACTTTGTGGTGCTGGAAATGGAGGAGCACAAGAGTGCAACTCTCATTCTAGGAAGACCTTTCCTAGCAACTGGCCGAACCCTCATTGATGTCCAAAAAGGGGAAGTAACCTTGAGAGTCAATGAGGAGGAGTTCAAGTTAAATGTTGTCAAAGCAATGCAACATCCAGACACCCCAAATGACTGCATGAGTGTTGATATTATTGATTCTCTGGTAAGAGAGGTCAATATGGCTGAGAGTTTGGAATCAGAACTAGAGGACATCTTTAAAGATGTTTAGCCTGATTTGGAGGAGTCAGAGAAGATAATAGAACCTCTGAAAATCCCTCAAGAAGAGGAGAAACCTCCAAAACCTGAACTCAAACCATTACCACCATCCCTGAAATATGCATTTCTGGGAGAAGGTGATACCTTTCCTGTAATTATAAGCGCTACCTTAGAGCCACAGGAAGAGGAAGCACTAATTCAAGTGCTAAGGACACACAAGACAGCTCTTGGGTGGTCCATCAGTGATCTTAAGGGCATTAGCCCAGCCAGATGCATGCATAAGATCCTATTGGAAGGTGACGCCAAGCCTGTGGTCCAACCACAGAGGAGGCTGAACCAAGCCATGAAGGAAGTGGTGCAGAAGGAGGTCACTAAATTACTAGAGGCTGGGATTATTTATCCTATTTCTGACAGCCCCTGGGTGAGCCCTGTCCAAGTTGTCCCAAAGAAAGGAGGCATGACAGTGGTTCATAATGAAAAAAATGAACTGGTTCCTACAAGAACAGTTACAGGGTGGCGTATGTGCATTGATTATAGAAGGCTCAATACAGCCACCAGAAAGGATCATTTTCCTTTACCATTCATAGACCAGATGCTAGAAAGACTAGCAGGTCATGAATACTACTGCTTCCTGGATGGATATTTAGGTTATAATCAAATTGCAGTAGATCCGCAGGATCAGGAGAAAACGGCATTCACATGCCCATCCGGAGTATTTGCATACAGAAGGATGCCATTTGGCCTGTGCAATGCACCTGCAACTTTTCAAAGGTGCATGCTCTCAATTTTCTCTGATATAGTGGAAAAATTCCTGGAAGTCTTCATGGATGACTTTTCAGTATTTGGAGACTCATTCAGCTCCTGCCTAAACCATTTAACACTTGTTCTGAAAAGATGCCAAGAGACTAATCTGGTTTTAAACTGGGAAAAATGTCACTTTATGGTGACTGAAGGAATTGTCCTTGGGCACAAAATTTCGAACAAGGGGATAGAGGTGGATCAAGCTAAGGTAGAAGTAATTGAAAAATTACCACCACCTGCTAATGTTAAGGCAATCAGAAGCTTTCTGGGGCATGCAGGATTCTATAGGAGGTTTATAAAGGATTTTTCAAAAATCGCCAAACCTCTGAGCAACCTGCTAGCTGCTGACACGCCATTTATCTTTGATAAAGAGTGTCTGCAAGCATTTGAGACCCTGAAAGCTAAATTGGTCTCAGCACCAATCATCTCTGCACCAGACTGGACATTACCATTTGAATTAATGTGTGATGCTAGTGACCATGCCATTGGTGCAGTGTTGGGACAAAGGCATGACAAGCTTCTGCACGTCATTTACTATGCCAGCCGTGTTCTAAATGATGCACAGAAGAATTACACAACCACAGAAAAAGAGCTACTTGCAGTGGTTTACGCCATTGATAAATTCAGATCCTATTTAGTAGGATCAAAAGTGATCGTGTACACTGATCATGCTGCTCTTAAATATCTACTCACAAAGCAGGATTCAAAACCCAGACTCATCAGATGGGTGTTGCTTCTGCAAGAGTTTGATATAGAAATAAGAGACAGAAAAGGGACAGAAAATCAAGTAGCAGATCACCTGTCCCGAATAGAACCAGTAGAAGGGACATCTCTCCCTCTCACTGAGATCTCTGAAACCTTTCCGGATGAGCAACTGTTTGCCATCCAGGAAGTGCCATGGTTTGCAGACATTGCAAACTACAAGGCAGTGAGATTCATACCCAAACAGTACAGTAGGATGCAATCAAAGAAATTAATCACAGATGCAAAGTACTATCTTTGGGATGAACCATATCTCTTTAAGAGATGTGCAGACGGAATAATCCGTAGATGTGTGCCTAAAGAGGAAGCACAGAAGATCCTTTGGCATTGCCATGGATCACAGTATGGAGGACATTTTGGAAGTGAGCGAACTGCCACAAGAGTCCTCCAAAGTGGCTTCTACTGGCCTACTCTCTATAAAGATTCCCGAGCATTTGTGCTTAATTGTGACAGTTGCCAAAGATCAGGCAACCTACCTCACAGCTATGCCATGCCTCAACAAGGAATCTTGGAGATTGAGTTGTTTGATGTATAGGGTATTGACTTCATGGGACCTTTCCCACCATCATACTCAAACACTTATATTCTGGTGGCAGTGGATTACGTATCCAAATGGGTGGAGGCTATTGCAACACCCACCAATGACACTAAAACAGTGTTAAAATTCCTCCAGAAACACATCTTCAGCAGATTTGGTGTCCCTAGAGTGTTAATCAGTGATGGGGGCACTCATTTCTGTAATAAATAGCTTTACTCTGCTCTGGTACGTTATGGAGTCAACCACAGGGTGGCTACTCCATATCATCCACAAACTAATGGGCAAGCTGAGGTCTTAAATAGAGAACTCAAAAGAATCCTGGAACGGACTGTAATTAACCGTAGAAAGGATTGGGCAAGAAGCTTGGATGATGCTCTGTGGGCATACAGAACAGCATTTAAGACCCCTATAGGGACCTCTCCATACCAGCTTGTGTATGGAAAGGCATGTCACTTGCCAGTGGAACTGGAACACAAGGCCTACTGGGCAACCAGATTCCTGAACCTTGATGCCAAGTTAGCTGGAGAAAGACGATTACTCCAGTTGAATGAGCTAGAGGAATTTAGACTCAATGCTTTCGAAAATGCAAAAATTTACAAAGAGAAAGCAAAAAGATGGCATGATAAGAAATTGTCATCCAGAGTCTTTGAGCCAGGACAGAAAGTTCTGTTATTTAATTCAAGGCTCAAATTATTCCCTGGGAAATTAAAATCCCGGTGGAGAGGTCCATATGTCATTACAAACGTATCACCATATGGATACATAGAGCTTCAGGATAGTGACTCTAATAAAAAATTCATTGTTAATGGACAAAGAGTCAAACATTATCTTGAAGGCAATTTTGAGCAAGAGTGCTCAAGACTGAGACTTAATTAAAAACTCAGTAACAGTCCAGCTAATGACATTAAAGAAGCGCTTGCTGGGAGGCAACCCAGCCATTTCCTAAGTTATTTACTAATTAAATAAATTTTCTTTCTTTACAGGTTTAAGTTCAAGTATCTTAAAAGGTGAAATAACATATGGTTGAAGTCACAAGAGTTACAGGGAAATTTGGAAGCTCACTGGCGTGAAAAAGGCAGTAAGAAATACTTTGGGCGTTAAACGCCCAAAAGAAGCTCCCACTGGGCGTTTAACGCCAGTAAGGGTAGCCATCTGGGCGTTAAACGCCAGAAAGGAGCATCTTCTGGGCGTTAAACGCCAGAAAGATGCACCTTCTGGGCGTTTAACGCCAATCTGCTAGCATTCTGGGCGTTTAGAAAAATGCCCAGTAAAGAAGGACTTCCTGGCGTTCAACGCCAGAAAGAAGCATCACATGGGCGTTGAACGCCCAGGAGAAGCATCACATGGGCGTTAAACGCCCAAACCATGCACCATGTGGGCGTTTAACGCCAGGATGGTGGGAGGAGGTACATTTTCATTTTTTTTTACAATTTTTCAAATTTTTTATGTTTCAATTCATGATTTCTTGCATAAACATATTTTAAATTATTCCAAAAGTTTTTATCCTAATTTCTAAAATCCCTTTTTCAAAAATATTACATATATCTTAATCCAGAAGGCCAAATGGCTTTCCAATTCAAACCATCATCTTTTCAAATTTGTTTCCAACACATCAATAATTCCTTTTAAAAATCCTCTTCAAAATTAAATTTCAAATTTATCTTTTAAATTATGATTCATATCTTCTCCTTTTTAAAATTATATCTTTTTCTGATTATATCTTTTAAAATTATATCTTCTATCTTATCTCTTTCTTATTTTTCGAAAATTTCCCCACCCCCCCTCCCTATATCTTGTGTTCGGCGCCCTCCTCATCATCACCACTCCACACTGCTCTCCTCCTATCCCTCTTCTTTCTTCTCTTTTTGCTTGAGGACAAGCAAAGCTCTAAGTTTGGTGTGGATATCCGTGATCATCAAATTCATGGCCCCAAGAGGAAAGCAACCCACCCAAAAGGGCAAGAAAGAAAGCACTCCAAAGCCACTTTGGAATCAAGGGAAGTTCTTATCTAAAGAACATTCAGATCATTATTATAAAATAATGAGTCACAGATCAGTGATCCCGGAAGTCAGATTTGATTTGAAAGAAGAGGAATATCCGGAGATCCAAGAGCAAATCAGAAACAGGCATTGGGAAATTCTGGCCAATCCTGAAACAAAAGTGGGAAGAAACATGGTTCAAGAGTTCTATGCTAATCTATGGCAGACAGAAAGGCAAAGAATCGTTGGAGCTGCTATCTTTGATCATAAAACTGTAGTCAGAGGAAAGATCATTCATACCAATCCTGACAGGATCAGGGAGATATTCAAGATTTCTCAATTAAAAGACGACCAAGACTCCTTTAATAGGAGAATGATGAGGGTCAATAAAGGGTTGGACAAGATTCTGGAGGATATATGCATCCCTGGAGCCAAGTGGACTACCAGCACAACTGGCGACCCAGTTCAACTAAAAAGGGAGGATCTAAAACTAGTAGCCAGAGGCTGGCTGGATTTCGTAGGGCGTTCCATATTGCCCACCAGCAACCGTTCTGAAGTAACCATCAAAAGAGCTGTCATGATTCACTGCATCATGTTGGGAAAAGAGGTAGAAGTCCATCAGCTGATCTCATGTGAGCTATACAAAGTAGCAAACAGGAACTCTAAAGACGCCAGATTGGCCTATCCAAGCTTAATTTCTATGCTCTGCAAAGATGCCGGAGTGAAGATGGGAATAACAGAGTACATCCCAGTTGAAAAGCCAATTACTGGAATATCAATGGTCAGGCAACAACAAGATGATCCACATAAGAGGAGAGCACAGGAAGCCCTCCCAGAGCTACCTCAATTCGAATTTTGGGAACATCTTGAAGCATCTATCTCTAACTTGCAAGAAGCTATGGATCAAATAAAGGAAGAACAGAATAATCAAAGTAGCATGCTTTGCAAACTGCTCAAAGAACAGGAGGAGCAAGGGCGTGATCTAAGGGAGCTGAAGCGCCAAAAATTAATCCTTGAACAACACCCCAGAGATTAGAGGAACACTTCCTTCCTCAAAACAAAAGGTTGCTGAGTTCCAATTTTCCTGCTTTAATTTAGTGATAGCGTTTTTTTCACCTTAGGAGATATTTAGTAGTAATTAGTATGTCTATTTTGATTTTATTTCCAATTAAGCTATAGTTTATTTTTCTCATCATCATCAGGCATGAATAAAATAGTAGATTTTATTTTAGAATAAAGAAGTAATCTATATTTTTCGAGTTCTTAATAATAAAATTTATAATTAATTATATGTGGTGGCAATACTTTTTGTTCTCTGAATGAATGCTTGAACAGTGCATAAATTGTATTTTGAATTTGATGAATATTGGCTCCTGAAAGGATGAAGAACACGAAAAATATTATTGATGATCTGAAAAATCATGAAATTGATTCTTGAAGCAAGAAAAAGCAGTTCAAAAAAAAAATAATTACAATCAAAAGGAATAAAAGCCAAGCAGCCCTTAAAACCAAAAGGCAAGGGTAAAAAGGATCCAAGGCTTTGAGCATCTATGGATAGGAGGGCCCAAGGAAATAAAATCCAGGCCTAAGCGGCTAAACCCAGCTGTCCCTAACCATGTGCTTGTGTCATGAAGGTCCAAGTGAAAAGCTTGAGACTGAGTGGTTAAAGTCGTGATCCGAAGCAAAAGAGTGTGCTTAAGAGCTCTGGACACCACTGACTGGGGACTCTAGCAAAGCTGAGTCACAATCTGAAAAGGTTCACCCAGTTATGTGTCTGTGGCATTTATGTATCCGGTGGTAATACTGGAAAACAAAGTGCTTAGGGCCACAGCCAAGACTCATAAAATAACTGTGTTCAAGAATCAACATACTACACTAGGAGAGTCAATAATACTATCTGAATTCTGAGTTCCTAAGGATGCCAATTATTCTGAAAATTTAAAAGATACAGGGAGATGCCAAAACTGTTCAGAGACAAAAAGCTACAAGCCCCGCTCATCTAATAAGAATATGAGCTTCATGTTAAAACTCAAAAATATTATTACTTCTTAATTTCTGTTAGAACCTATTTTATTCATCTAGTTGCTTGAGGACAAGCAACAGTTTAAGTTTGGTGTTGTGATGAGCGGATATTTTGTACGCTTTTTGGGGGTAATTTCTTGTAGATTTTAGCATGCTTCAATTAGTTTTTAGTTAAATATTATTAGTTTTTAAGCAAAAATCATATTTCTGGACTTTAATATGAGTGTGTGTGTTTTTCTGTGATTTCAGGTATTTTCTGGCTGAAATTGAGGGAGCTGAGCAAAAATCTGACTTAGGCTGAAAAAGGACTGCTGATGCTGTTGGATCCTGACCTCCCTGCACTCGAAATGGATTTTCTGGAGCTACAGGAGTCCAATTGGCGCGCTCTCAACAGCGTTGGAAAGTAGACATCCAGGGCTTTCCAGCAATATATAATAGTCCATACTTTGCGCGAGGATAGACGACGTAACTTGGCGTTAAACGCCAAGTTCATGCTGCTGTCTGGAGTTAAACGCCAGAAAAACGTCATGATCCGGAGTTGAACGCCCAAAACACGTCATAATCTGAAGTTTGACGCCAAGAAAGGCCTTTACACGTGGAAAGCTTTAGTCTCAGCCCCAGCACACACCAAGTGGGCCCCAGAAGTGGATTTCTGCACCAATTATCTTAGTTTATTCATTTTCTGTAAACCTAGGTTACTAGTTCACTATTTAAACAACTTTTACAGACTTATCTTGTACCTCATGACATTTTCAGATCTGAATCACATACTTTGTGACGGCATGAGTCTCTAAATTCCATTGTTGGGGGTGAGGAGCTCTGCAGCGTCTCGATGATTTAATACAATTCCTTTGTTTTCCATTCAAACACGCTTGTTCTTATCTAAGATGTTTATTCGCGCTTAATTGTGAAGAAGGTGATGATCCGTGACACTCATCACCTTCCTCAACCCATGAACGTGTGCCTGACAACCACCTCCGTTCTACATCAGATTGAATGAATATCTCTTAGATTCCCCAACAGAATCTTCGTGGTATAAGCCGGATAGATGGCGGCATTCATGAGAATCCGGAAAGTCTAAACCTTGTCTGTGGTATTCCGAGTAGGATTCCGGGATTGAATGACTGTGACGTGCTTCAAACTTTAACCTGCTGGGCGTTAGTGACAGACGCAAAAGAAGGATTCTATTCCAGTAGGAGCGGGAACCAACCGGTGATTGGCCGTACTGTGACAGAGTGCGTGAGCATTAGCTTTCACTGCGAGGATGGGAAGTAGCCATTGACAACGGTGACACCCTACATAGAGCTTGCCATGGAAGGAACCTGCGTGTGAGAAGAGGATTCCAAGGAAGAGTTGAAGTTCAAAGGACAAAGCATCTCCAAAACTCCAACATATCTCTCATTACTGCCTAACAAGTAACGCTGTCCTCCTCTTTTATTTTTATAATCAAATCTAATAATTCCACTTTTAATCATAAACAAGTGACTCTATTGTTCAAGTAGCCCAAACAATTTTCTTTCACATCCTGACTAAGACAAATAAAATAAATATTGATTGCTTCAAACCAATAATCTCTGTGGATTCGACCCTTACTCACGTAAGGTATTACTTGGACGACCCAGTACACTTGCTGGTTAGTTGAACGGAGTTGTGTTCACTCGTGCCAATTTCCAAAATCCAATTACAAGGAAAAAGGATCACAATTTCGTCCACCAGTCTCTAATTTCTATATCAAACTCCTGCAAGAGTAATACCTATCTTATAAGTCTAGGTTTAGAATTCTGCTTAGTGAGTAGTTACTTTAGAGCAGCATGGTTAGTATAAATAATGACCTTAGGTATAAACCACTGCAAGTAGCTCTTTTTCTGTAGTAGTGTAGTTTTTCTGTGCATCATTTAATATGCAAATAGCATAATAAATGACATGCAGAAGCTTGTCATGTCTCTGACCTAGAACTGCGCCAATTGCATGATCACTTGCATCACACATTAGCTCAAATGGCAAGTCCTAGTTGGATGTAGAGATGATAGGAGCAGTGACAAGCTTGGCTTTCAGAGTTTCAAAGGCATGCAGGTATTCTTGGTCAAAGATGAATGGAACATCAGTGGCCAAGAGATTACACAGGGGTTTGGCAATTTTTGAAAAATCTTTTATAAAGCGCCTGTAGAAGCCTGCATGTCCTAAGAAGCTTCTAATAGCGTTAACACTAGTAGGTGGAGGCAAGCATTCGATCACTTCCACCTTAGCTTGATCCACTTCTATCCCTTTGTTTGAGATCCGATGCCCAAGAACAATGCCTTTAGTTACCATGAAGTGGCATTTCTCCCAGTTTAGAACTAGGTTTGTTTCTTGGCATCTTTTCAGGACTAGGGCCAGATGATCAAGACAGGAGTCAAATGAGTCTTCATAAACAGAGAAGTCATCCATGAATACTTCAAGGAACTTCTCTACCATGTCAGAGAAGATGGATAACATACATCTCTGAAAAGTGGCAGGTGCATTGCACAGGCCAAATGGCATTCGTCTATAGGCGAACACGCTCGAAGGACATGTGAATGCCGTCTTCTCTTGATCTTGTGGATCTATTGCTATTTGATTGTACCCTGAATATCCATCCAAGAAATAATAAAAAGCATGACCTGCTAGTCTTTCTAGCATTTGGTCAATGAAGGGTAAAGGAAAGTGATCTTTCCTGGTGGCGTCATTGAGTTTTCTGTAATCAATGCACATACGCCACCCTGTAACTATCCTTTTTGGGATCACCTCATTCTTTTCATTGTGAACCACTGTCATTCCTCCCTTCTTAGGAACAACTTGGACAGGGCTCACCCATGGCTGTTAGAAATGGGATAAATAATCCGACCCTCACAGAGCTTAGTGACTTTCTTCTGCACTACTTCCTTCATGGCTGGATTTAATCACCTCTGTGGTTGTACCACTGGTTTGGCATTATCCTCCAGCAGAATTTTATGCATGCATCGGGCAGGGCTAATGCCCTTAAGGTCACTTATAATCCACCAAAGGGCGGTCCTATGTGTTTTAAGCACTTGAATTAGTGCTTCTTCTTCTTGTGGCTCTAGTGTAGAGCTTATGATCACAGGATAGGTATCTCCCTCTCCCAGAAATACATATTTCAGGGAGGAGAGTAATGACTTAAGCTCAAGCTTAGGAGGCTTCTCCTTTTCTTCAGAGGTTTTTAGAGGTTCCTCTGAATCAGGCTGAGTATCATCAAGGATATCATCAAGCCTGTCCTTGAAGCTTTCGGCCATGTTGACTTCTTCCACCAGGGAATCAATGAAGTCAATGCTCATACATTCCTCAGGAATGTCTGGATGCTGCATAACCTTCAACATCAATGAGGGTTCATCTTGTGACTAGAAAAGGTCTTCCTAGGATGAGAGATGCACTATTGCACCCCTCCATGTCCAATACCACAAAGTCAGTGGAAAAAAGGCAAAGGGTTTAACCCTGACAATCATGTCCTCTATTACTCCTGATGGTATCTTAACAGACCCATCAGCAAGTTAAACGCATATGCGGGTTGGTTTTACTTCCTTAGTCAAACAGAGCTTCTTTATTAAAGAAGCAGGTATTAGGTTGATGCTTGCTCCAAGATCACATAGAGCTGTCCTTGTACAAGCATCACATAGAGTGCATGCTATCATAAAGCTCCTAGGGCCTTTAAGCTTCTCTAGTAAGTTGTTCTGATTGATCGCACTACATTACTCAGTGAAGAGGACTGTTTGTGTCTCTCTCCAATCTTTCTTATGACTTAGAATGTCCTTCATGAACTTTGCATAAGAAGGTATCTGTTCAAGAGCTTCTGCAAAAGGGATCTTTATCTCTAGTGTTCTGAGATACTCCGCAAAGTGGGTAAACTCTTTATCCCTTTCCTCTTGATAGATTTTCTGAGGAAATGGCATCTTAGCCTTGTACTCATCAACCTTGGTTGAAGGAGGCCGAATGCCATGTGAGTTGGAAGGGGGGTTACTAGCTTGCTTAAGAGGGTTGTTATCAATGAACGACTGACCTCCCTTGCATGGGCGTTGAACGCCCATGCTACTGTCCCTTTGGGCATTTGGATGCACAATCTCTCCCGTTTCTTGGCGTCAATGCCAGTAGGGTTACCTTTCTGGGCGTTTAAACGCCTAGAGTCATTTTGTTCAGAGATCTGGTTGTCCTCTATGGGCTTTTCGTTTTTATTATACTGAGGTTGGGTATTTAAGGTTTTCCCACTCCTCAGTTGGATAGCCTAGCATTCATTTGTTATCTGCTTAGATAACTCTCTTATGGTCTTTTTCATGTGTATGGAACCACCAGTAGAGTGGTCCAAAGACATTCTAGCCATATCTGAAAGCCCATAGTAGAAGATGTCTAACTATACCCATTCTGAAAGTATTTCAGCATGACATTTTCTTAGCATCCTCTTATAACTTCTTCAAGCATCATAAAGAGATTCATTATCTCCTTGTTTGGATATTTGGATGTCCAGTCTCAACTTGGTCATCTTTCAAGGGGAAAAGTAATGATTTAAAAACTTGTGCACTAACTGTTTCCAAGTTTTTAAACTGTCTTTAGGCTGGTTATCCAACCACCTTTTTCTTTATCCTTTAAAGCAAAAGGAAATAGCAATAACCTGGAGACCTCTTGGTCTACTCCCTCACTGTGTACTGTGTCAGCAATCCTTAAGAAATCTGCAAGGATTTCTGTAGGTTCTTTCTGAGGAATCCCAAAATACTGGCAGTTCTGCTGCAGTAGAGTAATAAGTTGAGGATTTAATTCAAAGCTACTAGCTCTGATTTGAGGTATGCTGATACTTCTTCCATAGAAGTCAGCAGTGGGAGTTGTAAAAGATCCCAGAGTTCTCTTGAACTCTTCATTCCCACTTAGGTTCATGATTAAGAAAGGTAGAAGATGAAGAAGGAGAAGATAGAAGGAGTAGAAGAAGAGATAGAAGCAGAGAAGATAAAATATTATTTTAATTTAATTAAACTGAATTTATAATTAATTAATTAAAAAGAATTTAAAGTTTTATAATTAAAATTTGAAAATAGAGAATAGAGAAGAAGAGAAGAATTAGTTAGGTAGTTTTGAAAAAGAAAAGAGAGAAGAAGCAAAGTAGTTTTCGAAAATTAAGAAGAGAGGAATTAGTTTGGTAGTTTTGAAAAATAAGAGAGAGAAAGAGAGAGATATTTTTTAAAATTAAGAGAAGAGTTAGTTAGGTGATTTTGAAAACAAGAGAGAGAAGATAAGATATTAATTAAGGAAAGATTTTTAATTTAAAAATAAAATAGAAGATAAAAAAAGAAAATATTTCAAATTGAAATTCAAAATTAGAAAAAGATAAGATGATAAATTAAAAATATTTTGAAAAAGATATGATTTTAAAATTAGAAGTTAGAAAAGATAAGATAAGAAATTAAAAAGAGTTGAAAAATATTTTAAAAAGATAAGATTTTAAAATTTGATTTTGAAAAAGATTTAATTTTAAAGTTTGAAATTTGAAAAAGATAAGATAAGATTTTTAAATTTTGAAAAAGATATGATAAAATTTTGAAAAAGATAAGATATTTTGAAAAAGATATAATTTTTATTTTTTGAAAATTTTGATTTTTGAAAAAGATTTGATTTTTTTGAAAACTTGACAACTAAGATATGGTAAGATAAAATTTTGAAAACAAAATCTGAATTTTTATTTATGATTTTTGAAAATTAGCAAAAAGTTGGTTAGAAAAGATATTTTTTATTTTAATGAAGAGAGAAAAAAACAAGTAAAAGACACCAAACTTAAAATTTTTAGATTTAATGTACCCAATTTTTTGAAAATTTGAATGGAAAACACAACGGGACACCAAACTAAAAAATTTTAAGATCAAAACACGGATAAAACACAAAAACACTTTGAATGTTAACAAGAACACAAAGAAGAAGACTCAAAGAACACAAGAACATAAAAAGAACACCAAACTTAAAAATTTTTTGAACACCAAAATAAAATTTTCGAAAAAGACAAAGAAAGATAACAAGAAAACACCAAACTTAAAAATTGAAACAAGATTTAAATAAAGAAATTATTTTTGAAAAATTTTTTAGAAAGAAAGACTCAAGGGAACAATAGTTACCAAGAACATAAGCCAACGCTCTAACCAATTAAACTACAAAATATTTTTGAAAAGCTTTTTGAGATTTTCGAAAAAAATAGAAGAAAAAGAAAATAAAGATAAAAGACTCAAAGACTCAAACCAAGAGCAAAAATAGAACAAAGAAAAGAAAAATATTTTGTCCAATCCTTCAGTTTGTCCAAACTCTACAATCCCCGGCAACGGTGCCAAAAACTTGGTGCGCGTGTACGTAAACCCCACACTTTCGTACAGCAGCAGTACCAACAAGTACACTGGGTCGTTCAAGTAATACCTGAGCGAGTCAGGGTTGATCCCACGAGGATTGTGGCTTGAAGCAAGCTATGGTTGTCTTGAGGTCTTAGTCAGGTGGAATCAGAAATTTGTTGATTGTATGTTGATTGATTATATGTCATAAATGCTTGGAAGGGATGAAACCAATTGGATTACCTATTAGGAATTATATGCTGGGAATAAAGTTAAGAGTCGGAGTTGCTTTGTCTTTCTGAATTGACTCTGGTACTATTATCTTCTTTGCTTGTAAATGATCTTCTTCTATGGCAGGCTGTAAGTGATCAAAGCCATTGCCCGTGGTTTTTTATCTCCTTTGCTATAGATTGAATACCAGGGCCCGTGTCATTCATTCCAACGGAGGGTGAAGCTCTTAGCAAGTCATTCTCCTGGCAATCCTACTCAAAACTCCACAGACAAGGTCGAATCTTCTGGATCAGAGAATGCTACTTCTTTGGAATCTAGCCTATACCACGAAGACTCTAATCTCCCCGGAGATCGGCTGAACTGGTGTCTTGAGAAGTCCCCAACGAAATCGTGGATTAACCGTCTGAGAGATGTATAAACATAGCTGTTGGCTCGTGCTTTTCTTTCAGGTATTCACACAAACCAAAGTAGACGTGGGTGTTTGTTAGGCACGTTTGTCTTAGCATGATGAACAGAGCTAATTGGTTAGATAATCCTATTCACCACGATGATGATCAGATATACATCTTAGAGATAGATCAAAAGAAGAAACAATAGTACTTTTATTAATTCATAGAACTCAGCAGGGCTCCTCCCCTCAACCTTGGAGGTTTAGAAACTCATACTGAGGTAGAATACAATGTAAAACGTGTATAATGAGAAAAAGTGATGTTTGTTCTCTAAATGACATGAATAGAATCCCTTAAATACTAAGCTAATGACTAGTAAAGGTACAATAGTATTTCTACTGCTAAAATTCACTTCTGGGGCCCATTTGGTAAGTTTTAGGGCTGAGCTTGATGAGATCCACGTGCTATGAGGTCTCTTGGATGTGGAGCACCAGCTAGGGAGTCATCTCTGGGCATTTGGACATTGGGCTCTGCCTCCTTGGGCACTGGACGCTAGAAAAGGACAGGAAGCTGGCGTTGGATGCCACTTTTGGGCCTTATAATCCGAAACAACATATAAACTATTATATATTTCTGGAAATCTCTAGAAGTCAGCTTTCTATAGCCATTGAGAATGCTCCATTTGGATTTTTGTAGCTCCAAAAATCTCTTCCGAGTGTAGGGAGGTCAAATCTGAACAGCATCTGCAGTGCTTTCTCTGTCTCTGAATCAGACTTTTGCTCCATCTCTAATCAAGGTCTCAAATCCCTCAGTACTTGCTGCAGAAGTGCTGTAAACTTTTTTCGACTGCTGTACTCTACCAGTCTCATACTTCTTCTTCTCTGGACAATTCCCTGCTAGGTGCCCGGCCTATCCACAAAAGTAGCATACCCTTGATCCCAATCTGCATGGTACTCCAAGATGATATTTTCCGCACCTCTGACAGCTTAGATCACTCTGTGGCTGCTTTCCATACCTCCTTCCTTGATTAGCATTATTAGTTAGCTTCCTAAAGTTACTTTGACCTTGATTCTGCTATGAGACAAAGCCTCCACACTTGAAATTTCTACCCCTCGGTGCAAAACTTCTCCCTTGAGTCCTTTGGAAAGACATCCTCATGGTACATTTTTCCAAGGCCGCCTACCTCACACATTTCTCAGCCACCCTACTCTTGTTCACAAGTCAGAAAACACTTTGATCACTATTGGTGCAATAGAGCTCAGAATGTCGCTCCAAAGGCCTCCCTCGTATTTGATACACTTCCACTCAGCAAAATCCTAAGGAGCACCTTGACAGATGAAAGAGAACTGGCACAGCTCTTCAAACTTATTAGTATGCTCAATAATAGTGATCTGGCCTTGTTTTAATGAAGCAATTCAAGTTCTTTCACGTTTTTGACCGAGCTTGGAAAATACTTTATGTAAAATTCCGTGCGGAACACTTCCCAAGAGATTACAACACCGTCTGGCTGCAGGATACGTCGAGTACCCTGCCACCAACACTGGGCCTCACCTTGCTGCTGATAAGTCCCAAATTTAACCCACTGCTCCTTGGGAACTTGCTGAGCCTGCAGTGCCCGCTCCATAGCCTGATTCCAGTTGTCTGCTTTAGTGGGGTTTTAGGTCCCCTTGAAGGTCGGAGGGTGAACCTTCAGAAAAGAGGCAAGCGTCATAGGGTCTTCTTCACTATTATTCCCATGATTACACCATTGTTTATCTGATTATCCAGCGCCTCGATCGTCGCCTGCATGGTCGCAGCCATGTTTCCCAAGGTAGCCATGAAGTCTACAGGGTTGTTCGCTGTAAGTGTAGTGCTTCAAGTTCTAAATGAATGCTCATGAATGTTTATGCCACATATATCAGTTAGATATCCAAATAGCACATAAATACATGCACAGAGAATGCACAGAAGCATAGTCAGTCCGTCCCTCAGGCTCTACAGGAACGAACTACTCTGACACCATAATGTAACACCCTACCCAACAGAGCTTTATGCTTAAGTAGTAAAACAGAGGTGGTATGGTATTACGACCTATAAAATAAAATATAGTACGTATAATAGTTGAAAGAACATAATAAACTAGGAGCCTTGAAGAATAGGTAAAGCAAATTCGCAAAAATAAAAGCGCAGCATTCGGAAATACAGGATTACTTGTGTGCGAAAAAAACTATGGTTCACTAGCATATATATATCAAAAGATAAGAGTAGAGGGTCAATGGTACAAAATAACAAGCTCCAAACTCAACTTGCGAAGCTAAGGCTGGTCGGAGAATATTTATATATATATACATAACTCAAAGTCCCAACATACACATATATAAAACCCTAGTTCTCGATAAACCTCTAAGAGGTACAAAATAACACCAGCATATATGAGGAGAATCTATATATACATATAAAAAAAGATTAAAAGAAAACCCCAAAATCTCCACTCCGCTGTAGAAGCTTCAGACGCCTAGCGAGGTGCCGCTCGACCTGCATCAGAAAAACAACAACATTGTATGGGATGAGAACCGGGGGTTTTCAGTATGGTAAAGGTGCCACGCACAAAAGATATAAGGTCCTGGGAATGTTGATGCATTTGCATCTTAGCTAGATTAGCTGGTTATTTTAGTTAATTTTGGTTCAATTTCATGCATTTTACTTGGAATAAACAAGCACTTAGATGAATTTTATTTTCATGCACTAATGTGTCAAGGACTAAGTGATTGTTGGTCAATTATATGCAATTAACTCAAGACAATGTTGAATGAATGAATTATTAGAATTGGTTGCGTAAGGAGACAGAGCTTTGATGAAAATTTTGTGTGTGATCATGATAGGAAAAGGGACTTTGGCGCTGCGTTCTTGCAAGGAGCGCACCTCCACCAACCCAGGATAATGCTACGCTCACCTTCAAGAGCGCTTTGTGCTTGTGTGCGTATGCACAACCCAATATGCGTAAGCACAACCCCGTATGCGTATGCACGGAAGGAACTACGCTCTTCATCCAAGAGCGCTACGTTCTTCAACCAAGAGCACCTGCGATACAGAAGTGGAAAAATTTAGATGGCATCGCATATGCGTGGGTGATGCGTACACGTGAAAGGGATACTTTGAAGACCACGCGTACGCGTGGGCGACGAGTACGCGTGAGAGCAACATTTTTGAACAAGAATGCGCACGCATGGATGAAGCAGCAGCGAGGAAGTGGCACTTATGAAAGGCCACGCGTATGCGTGGAAGACGCGTACGCATGGGAGAGCACTCTTGGCGCGAGCGGTACGCTCTCATGGAGAGCGCTGAAGACGACGCGCATGCGTATATGACGCGTACGCGTCACAAGTGCCAAAATGTTGAATGACGCATATGTGTGGGTGACACGTACGCGTGAATGCACGAGTGCTACGCTCTCCTCAAGAATGCCACGTTCTCCTGGGAGCATCCACACGGTACCAACAAAAATCCCACTTTGAGCAACTTGCAAGTACACCTGAAGAAGCCACTGAACCAGTATAAATAGAGGGCATCTTGAATCATTTGGGGACTTCTTCTGGATCTTCTTTTTCAGCTTCTTTTCTTTTAGATCTCTCTTATACTTTTTGCACTTTTTGAATTTTACTTTCTGCAATCAGACATTATATCATTCTCAGTTTCACTTTCGTTTAGAGTTCTCTTCTCTTTTTCTTTTCTATGCTTAGTTTAATTTCCAGTTTTGAATTTCAATTTATACTTTGAGCTATGAGTCACTAAACCCCATTTTCACTAGGGGGAGGAGCTCTATTGGTTTTAATGAATTGATAATTCTTCTCTTCTTCTTAATTCAAGTGATCCATCTAAGAGAAAACTTTTGTGCTTCACAGATTCAATTACTATTGAGAGAGGGATTGAATCTATTTGAATTATGTGATGAACTTGAGAAAGGAGTCATAGAATTCAGTTTGGGGTTTATCCTCTCATGATTCTCTTGATTGATATATTCTGGGTTGGTATGTGAGATGTAACCATACTGAATTGAAATCCTGAGAGTTGTGTGGCATTTGGGATTAGCAATTGATCTTCACCTCTTTTCACGAGTAATTAGATCAAGAGATTGGCAATTGTTTGTGACAAGAGAAATTGAATCACCAAGAGATTGGGATTCAATTATTCATAATCCGCCATGGATCTGTTCACGTGATTGAGAAGGAAGTGATCAACATTAATTCATGAGAAATCAACATCTCTGATCCCTAGTGATCTCAACCATCCCAAGTTTTCACTTCAATTTCTTTTGAGTTTCTAATTGGTGCATGAAATTGTGATCATCAATGGCGCCATCAACATGGTACACTTAATTGCAATCTCAACTCTTTATCACAACTTTACACAACTAACCAGCAAGTGTACTGGGTCGTCCAAGTAATAAACCTTACGCGAGTAGGGTCGATCCCACGGAGATTGTTGGTATTAAGCAAGCTATGGTCATCTTATAAATCTCAGTCAGGCAGATTCAAATGGTTATGGAGGATTAATGAATAAAACATAAAATAAAGATAGAGATGCTTATGTAGTTCATTGGTGAGAATTTCAGATAAGCGTATGGAGATGCTTTGTCCCTTCCGTCTCTCTGCTTTCCTACTGTCTTCATCCAATCCTCCTTACTCCTTTCCATGGCAAGCTGTATGTTGGGCATCACCGTTGTCAGTGGCTGCAGCCCCGTCCTCTCAGTAAAAATGTTCAACGCGCTCTGTCACAGCACGGCTAATCATCTGTCGGTTCTCAATCAGGTTGGAATAGAATCCAGTGATTCTTTTGCATCTGTCACTAACGCCCAGCCTTCAGGAGTTTGAAGCTCGTCACAGTCATTCAATCCTTGAATCCTACTCAGAATACCATAGACAAGGTTTAGACCTTCCGGATTCTCTTGAATGCCGCCATCAATTCTAGCTTATACCACGAAGATTCCGATTAAGGGATCCAAGAGATATCCACTCAATCTAAGGTAGAACGGAGGTGGTTGTCAGGCACACGTTCATAGGTGAGAATGATGATGAGTGTCACGGATCATCACATTCATCAAGTTGAGGAACAAGTGATATCTTAGAACAAGAATAGGCTGAATTGAATAGAAGAACAATAGTAATTGCATTAATACTCGAGGTACAACAAAGCTCCACACCTTAATCTATGGTGTGTAGAAACTCCACCGTTGAAAATACATAAGAACAAGGTCTAGGCATGGCCGTGAGGCCAGCCCCCATGATCTAAGAACTAGACGTCCAAAGATGATCCTAAGATCTAAAGTGATCAAAAGATGTCTAATACAATAGCAAAAGGTCCTATTTCTAGAGAACTAGTAGCTTAGGATTTACAAAGATGAGTAAATGACATAAAAATCCACTTCCGGGCCCACTTGGTGTGTGCTTGGGCTGAGCATTGAAGCTTTCATGTGTAGAGACTTTTCTTGGAGTTAAACGCCAGCTTTTGTGCCAGTTTGGGCGTTTAACTCCCATTCTTGTGCCACTTCCGGCGTTTTACGCCAGAATTCTTGAGCTGACTTGGAACGCCTGTTTGGGCCATCAAATCTCGGGCAAAGTATGGACTATTATACATTGCTGGAAAGCCCAGGATGTCTACTTTCCAACGCAATTGAGAGCGCGCCAATTGGGCTTCTGTAACACCAGAAAATCTACTTCGAGTGCAGAGAGGTCAGAATCCAACAGCATCTGCAGTCCTTTTCAGCCTCTAAATCAGATTTTTGCTCAGGTCCCTCAATTTCAGCCAGAAAATACCTGAAATCACAGAAAAACACACAAACTCATAGTAAAGTCCAGAAAAGTAAATTTCAACTAAAAACTAATAAAAATATAATAAAAACTAACTAAAACATACTAAAAACATACTAAAAACAATGCCAAAAAGCGTATAAATTATTTGCTCATCACTAATCACCCAATATCCATTTCCCCTGTTTCATTTCTGCAATTTAGAATTCCTGCCATTTACACTTCAGCTTTTACATTCTTACAATTTTACATTTCTTAATTTACATTTCAGTTCTTACTTTCTTGCACTTTAAGTTTCTGCCATTTACATTTCCAGTTATTTAATTCATTCTCTTTTACTTTCAGTCATTTCAATTTCCTGTCATTTATAATTTTGCACTTTATTTTTGTTCATACCCTGGGTCAAAGCGACCGACCTCTTTAGGATAGGATGACCCGATCTCTTCTCAAAGAGCTCGACCAATTCACAGGAAAGCCCAATAAAGGGCCCAAACAGAGGAACACATCCCGAATCCAAGGGCAGCCCAAGCCCATAGAGATAAAGGCGGTTCCTTTAAAGATAAGAAGACCTCACTCAAAGATAAGATAAGATAAGATAACTATCTTACCTTCGGAAAGGTCACTCCCCACCATTATAAATACACTGGAGCACCCAGGTATAACTCATACTCTGATTCTACTCAATACCTGTTTAATACCCTTGCTAACTTAAGCATCGGAGTCCCTTGCAGGTACCCCTACCCTCTGGGGACAAAGGAATCAGCACCGCCACCAAGTCCAACAAATCGGACACAGCAACTCCGGCCATTACAGAAGATCTCATCCGAGATTGACCTACAGTTTCAGGTAACCCTCGGTACATTGGTGCCGTTCCCGGGGAACCTGGAAGTCATCCCATCACCATGGTGGACGACCATGACAACGACCATACCTCAGATCTAGAGAAAAGAACGCCGCATAAAAATGCGGACACCACCCCAAAAGATCTTCCCAAATCAACAACAAGAATAACTCCCCAAACGAAGGAGCCATGAATGCATTTCAAGACCGGTTAAAACAACTTGAGGAAGAAGCCCTACGCCAACGAGAGGCCGAGAAGGACCTGCAAAGGGAAATAAGGTGACTCCGGGAATTAGAGAACAAACTCCTAAAACTTGAAGCCGATGTCAAGACGAAAGCTAGCCAATCCACTCCCGAAGATAGCACCCGCAAGGAGCAAGACCCATTCACCAAGGAGATCATGAAGGCGAAAATCCCAAAGGACTTTAAACTCCCAGACATGACCTTATACGATGGCACTACAGATCCCGACCATCATCTCAGCAACTTCAGAAGCAGAATGTATCTCACCGATGCCTCAGATGCAGTTCGTTGCAAAGCCTTTCTAACTACTTTAACAAAAACAGCAATTAGATGGTTCGACAACCTCCCTCTTCGGTCCATCTCAAGTTTCAATGACATGGCTAAGAAATTCCTGGCCATATTCTCCATCCAAAAGGACAAAGCTAAACATGCTCCGAGCTTACTAGGAATCAGACAAGGAGAACGGGAAACCCTGTGCAACTACATAGATAGATTCAACAAGACATGCATGGACATACAGAACCTACCAACGGAAGCCGCTATTATGGGCCTTATTAATGGCTTGCGAGAAGGGCCCTTTAGTCAATCTATATCAAAGAAATACCCCACATCTCTGAATGAGGTGCAGGAACGAGCTGAGAAGTACATCAACTGGAGGAAAACTCCTGATTAGGAGAAACCTCGAAGGCCGGATTCACCCCCCGGGATAAAGACAAAGATTCCAGAAAGAAGGAAGATCGACATGGAGAGAAAATCAAAAAATACCACAATTACACCCCTCTTCGGGTATCTCTTGTGGATGTATACAGAGAGGTTTGCAACACGAAAAAAATACCACCAGTTCGGCCACTCAAAGGCAAAAAAGGAGGAGGAAACCGGGCCAAATATTGTGAATACCATCGGATCTGCGGGCACTCCACCAATGAGTGTTTCGACTTAAAAATGTCATAGAAAAGCTCGTACGAGAAGGAAAGCTAGATCGATATCTGGCCACCCATGACAATGAGCAAAGAAAAAGAAGAAGAGCAGAAGATGTCGGACCAACCGCGTGATCATCTCGAACAGCAGAAAGACATGTCCACATGATACACGACAGATTTGCCGGGGGAGGAATCTCTAAATTATCTCGCAAAAGACATCTCAAAGATGTATATCACGTCGCAGGAAAGGAGGAAGCACCCGACATCCCGGTGATTACTTTCACCAAGGAAGACGCATCCGGCATCGCAACAGGGCATGACGATCCCATGGTCATCACTATTGTACTAGCAAATGCAAATCTTCACCGCACGTTGATAGACCAGGGGAGCTCCGCCGATATCTTATTCAAAACTGCCTTCGATAAACTCGGCCTGGAAGAAAAAGAACTCAGAGCATATCCGGACAGCCTGTTCGGGCTAGGAGATACCCCAGTTCAACCGATGGGATACATCTCGCTCCATACAACTTTCGAAAAAGGAAGTCAGTCAAGAACACTCAAAATAGACTACATCGTAGTCGACGTAAGATCAGCCTACAATGCCCTAATAGGTTGGACAACGTTAAATCAGCTCGGCGCAATAGTCTCGACTCCGCATCTATGCATGAAGTTTCCAACTGCAAGAGGGATAGCTACGATAAAAGCAGATCAGAAGATGGCGCGCCGCTGTTACAATGAAAGTCTAAACCTCAGAGACAGAGGAGAAGAATTCCACACAATTGAGCTCGGTGGAGTTCAGAGGCGGGAAAAGCTCTGCCCACAACCCGAAGGTGAAATAGAGAAAATCTAAATCGGGGATACCCCGGACCAAACGACCAATATCGGCACACTCCTGAAAGGAGACATAAAAGAATCACTCATACAGTTTCTACGAGACAACGTCGATCTCTTTGCGTGGAAAGCCGCAGACATGCCAGGCATAGATCCCAAGCTAATGTGCCACAAGCTAGCAGTTTACCCAAGATCTCGGCTAGTACAACAAAGGCGTAGAAAACTAGGACCAGAACGCTCTCAAGCTGTGGAAGAATAGGTACGAGCTCTATTGGAGGCAGGTTTCATAAGAGAAGTCAAATACCCGCCATGGCTTGCTAATGTCGTATAGGTAAAAAAGTCAAACGGGAAGTGGCGAATGTGCACTGATTATACCGACCTCAACAAAGCCTGCCCAAAAGATCCTTATCCACTCCCTAGCATCGACGCACTGGTAGATGCCTCTTCCGGATATAAATACCTCTCCTTTATGGACGCGTACTCGGGATATAACCAAATCTCAATGTATCCACCTGACCAAGAAAAAACCTCATTCTTAACCCCGAAGGCAAATAACTGCTACATTGTCATGCCCTTCGGTCTTAAAAATGCGGGAGCCACTTACCAAAGATTAATGAACAAGGTTTTTTCGGATCACATAAAAAAAGTCATGGAAGTCTACGTGGACGACATGCTAGTAAAAACACAAAACGAAGAGATGTTATTATCCGACCTGACACAAGTATTCGACACTATAAGACGACATGGCATGCGGCTCAATCCTGCAAAATGCACCTTCGCAGTAGAAGCCGGTAAATTCCTGGGGTTTATGATCACACAGAGAGAAATCGAGGCGAACCCAGACAAATGTAGGGCCATACTCAACATGAAAAGTTTGACTTGTATAAAAAAAGTGCAACAACTCAATGGGAGGTTAGTGGCCTTGTCCAGATTTCTAGCCGGATCGGCAATAAGATCTCTCCCCTTCTACGCTACTCTAAGAAAAGGAAAGAAGTTCGAATGGACAACAGAGTGCGAGCAGGCCTTCCAAGATTTCAAAAAGTTCCTGGGACAGCCACCTATCCTAACTCGACCACGGGAAGGAGAACCACTCATATTATACCTCGCAGTAGGAAATCGAGTGGTAGCCTCAGCGCTAGTCCGAGAAGACGACAGCGGGCAGCAGCCCGTATACTTCATCAGCAAAGCATTACAAGGATCCGAGCTGAACTATCAGAAAATTGAAAATTTTGCTTATGCTCTCATACTAACATCACGACGACTTCACCCGTACTTTCAAGCCCACACCATTAAAATTCGGACCAACCAGCCCATAAAAGGAATCTTACAGAAAACAGACTTGGCGGGCAGAATACTGCAATGGGCAATCGAGTTGTCTGAATTCGATCTTCAATACGAAGCTCGGACGGCCATTAAATCGCAACATCTAGCTGATTTCATTGTGAAATTCACGGACACACCGGAAATCCCCACACAATAGAATTTCTATGTGGACGGTTCCTCAAACAAAACAGGAAGCGACGCGGGTGTGATAATTAAAAGCAACCAGAGAACCCAAATCGAACTCTCCCTCAAATTCGGGTTCCCTGCCTCAAACAATCAAGCGGAATATGAGGCATTACTAGCTGGTTTGAAGCTGGCTAGGGAGGTTGGAGCTCAAAAACTCATCATCTTCAGCGACTCACAGGTAGTCACTTCACAAATAGCAGGAAGCTACTAAGCTAAAGATCCCACTATGAAAAAATACTTGGACAAAACCAAGGAACAGCTCCGGCAATTAGGAGAATATGAGATTCGTCACATACCCTGAGAACAGAATGTCCGAGCCAATGCACTCTCAAAGCTAGCCAGCACCAAACTAGGGGGCAACAATAGAAGCCTTATCCAAGAAATTCTACAAAATCCATCAATCTCAGAAGAAGAAAAAGTCCTAGCCATAACAAGTCACGATCAGGGATGGATGACTCCCATAATTAACTACCTCAGAACAGAAGCTCTCCCCACAGATGAGAAAGAGGCAAAGAGGTTAAAACGGGAAGCACAATACTATACCATCATAAATAATACTCTATACAAAAGAGGGATTTTAATACCACTGCTAAAATGCGTGCCGACTTCCAACACAAAAGATATCCTAGAAGAAGTACACAGTGGCATTTATGGCAATCACCCCGGAGCGCAGGAACTCGCCAAAAAAGTGCTTCGGGCAGGATTTTATTGGCCAACTCTACAAAAAGAAGCCACAGAATTTGTAAGGACATGTTCACCATGTCAGAAATATGCCAACTTTCACACCGTCCCACCAGAGGAACTCATCAGCTTGACCTCACCTTGGCCATTCGCAAAATGGGGACTCGATCTCCTCAGACCTTTTCCTCAAGGATCGGGACAAGTCAAATTCCTCATAGTAGGAATAGACTACTTCACAAAATGGATCGAGGCAGAACCCCTAGCCAACGCCACAGCTCAAAGAAGTCGGAAATTTCTATATAGAAACATCGTCACAAGGTTCGGAGTTCCATACTCCATCACTACAGACAATGGTACCCAGTTCACAGATGCAGGCTTCAGAAAACTAGCGGCCAACTTGAATATAAAACAACAATTCACCTCTGTTGAGCACCCCCAAGCCAATGGGCAAGCTGAAGCTGCTAACAAAGTTATATTAGCAGGGTTAAAGCGGAGATTACAGGATGCAAAGGGAGCCTGGGCCGAGGAGCTCCCACAGGTTTTATGGGCATATCGAACAACGCCACATTCCACCACAAAGGAATCACCCTTCCGATTAGCATATGGAATGGAGGCAATGATCCCAGTAGAGATTGAAGAAAGGTCACCTAGAGTAATCCACTATAGCGAAGAAGCCAACTCCCAACTTCAAAGGGAAGAACTTGACCTACTTCTGGAAGTTCGAGAAAGAGCCCGGATAAGGGAAGAGGCATTAAAATGACGAATGGCTTCCAGATACAATCAAAAAGTTATACAGCAAACCTTTGCTAAGGATGACCTCATTCTAATCTGAAACGACATTGAAACAACTCGACCTGGAGAAGGAAAGCTGACAGCAAACTGGAAAGGACCCTACCGAGTTATAGAAGTGCTGGGAAAAGGCTACTACAGGCTTTCCGAACTCGACGGGAGAGAGCTTCCTAGGTCATGGCACGCCTGCAACCTAAAAAGGTACTATAGTTAGGGATGATAAAGGACCTTGGGACAAGGCGCACTCTTTTTCCTGAAAAGGTTTTTTAACAAGGCGCCAACACCAAGACCTATAAATCACCCGACTTAGGAAACTAACCCCCGCATGTATATATTTGCATTTTCTTTTAATAAGATCTGTTCAGATTTTCTACAAACGCTCAAGCCGCATTATTCCGAAACATTCATCGCCCAATTATAAAGCTACAGATCAACAGAAAGTGGAAACCAAATTCACTGCACGATCACGATAAAGACCAAAAATGAAAACCAAATTCATTAAAAGGTCGATCAAACGAGGGATAAAACCCAAACTCTACGTAATCGGCAAAAATGAAAACGGAATAATGCAAGAAGTTATAGAAAGTGATCCAAAGAAAGGACCTGACGAGGTCCTAATAAAATGGATTGCTATAAAATAACTTGAAGACTGGCCGACATAAAGAAGTCGGACCAGCCACAACGACCCAAGTTATAAGTAAAGCCCTGGAAAGAGGTCTGGCCAACCTTATAAAAGAGGATTACTATAACTTAGAAGAGTCCGACATGATGAAGTCGGACTCCTACAAAAAAGTTACAGAGGTAATCCCTGAAAGAGACCTGAATAAAGGTCCAAGAAAGAGGATAACCAAGTAACTCGACAGGGCCCGACATGATGAAGTCGGCCCAAGATATAAAGTTACAGAAGGTAATCCCTGAAAGAGACCTGAACAAGGTCCAAGAAAGAGGACTACCAAGTAACTCGACAGGGCCCGACACAACAAAGTTGGCCCAAGATGTAAAGCTACAGAAGGTAATCCCTGAAAGAGACCTAAACAAGGTCCAAGAAAGAGGACCACCAAACAACTCGACAAGACCCGACATGATGAAGTCGGTCTAAGATGTAAAGCTACAGAAGGTAATCCCTGAAAGAGACCTAAACAAGGTCCAAGAAAGAGAATTACCAAGCAACTCGACAAGACCCGACATGACGAAGTCGGTCCAAGATGCAAAGCTACAAAAGGTAATCCTTGAAAGAGACCTGAACAAAGTCCAAAAAAGAGGATTACCAAGTAACTCGGCAGGATCCGACATGATAAAGCTACCCCTGGAAGAGACCTAAGTAAAGTCCAAAAAGGAAGGCTACAAACAAACAACTCGGGCAAAAACCAAGTTGAAGAAATCGGCAATCTCAGTATTACAATTCCTAATGAAAACCTGAACAAAAGTTTAAAATTGTTGAAAGCAGCGACAGGCAAAGGAATCAAGTCGATCATCCCGATACTCTCAAAGACTACGAAAACACCAACAGATATGATATAAAAATAGAAAGTCATAATAATAGCCAGCGTCAGAGGCCAACAAATGTAGCCTACAATGCCGGGAAACTATTTTGTTTACCAAAATAAAGTTGCTAAAACCAGCAACTAAAAAGGTGTCAAAAGTCAACAAAGTAAGAGTTCAAACGCCCACAAACTGGGCTATCTACACAAAGTAATTACAGAAATCAATCAAACACCCGAAGGCTTCTCGGCAGCATCAGCACGTGGTGAAGGAGGGCGAGTCTGGAGAGGCACTGCGTCCACTGTCCCGTCATCCCGATTCAATATCTGGCAATCAGGATCGGCTACGGAACAAGCAGGAGTTGAAGAAGCCGACACGACAGAAGCTTTAGCGATAGGCTCAGAGGGAGGCTCAACATCATCATCATCAGGGTCCTCGGGAACAATCTTGCCATCCTTCACAACATTATCCAAACTAAATAAAGCAAGGTCAGTTTCCGGGGTAATAACCCGAACCTGCTCCTTCAGGTTCTCATAAGCAGCAGTTACGCTGCCCACAAGGTGACCTTGGAGCTCGGAATAATCAACCCGGGCCGACTCTAGCTCCTCCCAAAGACGCATCACTTCTCGGTAGGACGTGACATAGCTTTCTTTGTGCTTCAATGCCACATCCTCAGCCAATCGCACAAAGGTCGCCAGGGCAAGAGAGCTAGCCTTCTCCTCTTCCAGCTCCTTCTTCAATTTAGTCACCTCCTCTTCAAACTCCTATTTTAGACCCTTCATCCGATCAAACTCTTTCTTAGCTTCTTCCATAAAGGCTTTGGTAGCATGCAGAGGCAGATTTTAGGCAGTTCGATACAAAGCAGCTCCCATATGAGCCATCTTAACACTACTCCGAGTTATAAAATCTAAGTGATGAAGGAGAGATACATCATCCATTGAGAGGGCACTATAAGGTGCGATCTGCTGGTCCACAAAGCCAATAGGGTAAAAATCCAGGGCGTCCAGATTGAAAGGTTCAACAGTTCGAGGTCTTTTAGGAGGAGGAACGGCTGAAGAAGAAACCACCGCAGCAGTAGAAGATTGTGGGGGATTCGCTAAATGGACCCGAGGTGTAAGGATCATTCTCCTCGGGCCAGGAGAGCTCGGTACAGACGGCTTCAATGGGACCTGAGAAGTCCCTTCCCCAACTACACGGGCCGAGGTGTTTTGAGCTGCAGTAGCTTTCCTCACCTTCTTGAAAGCCTTCATTGCATCATTGTTCTTGGCCATCTCTGAAAAATGGAAAACAATAATTTATCATACCAGGAAGAAAGTAGGAGAAAAACAAGATAACAAGATATATCAAAGCAAATACCCAATGCAGTTCGAATAAGGGACGGGTCTCCCAAAGATTTTTTAGTATCCAAGTGAGGAGGTTCCCCCCAAATATCCTCTAGGACATTCACAAAGGCCTGCTCGACCTCATCCAACATCTCCCAAGTATATCGGTATACCACTATGTTTCTCTGCCACTCTAAGGGAAAGCAGGGCTTGTTATTTTCATCCAGAAAGAAAGGTCGGGCTCCTTCAACAGCCCGAACCTTAAAGAAGTAATTCTTAAAATCCCAGAAAGATTCGTCATACATGGAAAAAACCTTATTCCCCTAGGCAAACCTAAAAGAAATCCAAGAAGCCTTCTTCTTGGTAGTCCCAGGCTTAGTCAACCCAAAAAGATATAGAAAAAGAGTTTGCGAAGGCGTGACACCAAATTCTTGACAAACAAGCTGAAAAATCTTGATGAAGCCCCATGAATTCGGATGGAGCTGCAAAGGGGCTATGTTACAAGACCATAACAAGTCAGTTTCAAAAGAAGTAAAAGGAAAGGTGATGTTCATTTGACTAAAAAAGAAGTCATAAGCAAAGAAGAAGGGACGCTCCCCCTGGATCAGGACTGGGAAGCAAACTCTATCACTAGAATCAGGTGCTACTAACTCATAATTGCCCTCCTGATCCTCGCTGCTACAGACATGATGATGCCTTCTAAGCGTCACACAAAATTCAGAATCGGCTAAAGAAACACACAACAAAACAAGAGAGTTCAGCCAATCGGACATCCCTTCGGGAACCTTAGGAGACACCTCGACAATATTTTTTTGGGAAGACATGGCCAACTAGTCCTACAAACAAAAAAAAGATTGGATTACTAAAAAGGTAAAAACATCCCAGACGAAATCAAAATGACTCGGACAACACAATTCAGCGCAGTACAGCAGATAAAAAGGAAAACCCCAGGACACAACCCAAGGTCCAGGGTCATCCTTTGGAGGCAATCAGGGAATAAAGATTCAGGATAATCTACAGGATAAATGCCCCAGCAAAATTCGCAGCGAAGACAAAGAAGAACCTTTCCCCCAGAAAGTAACATCCCAAAAAAGAAGAAACGTAAATAAGATGCCAAAAAAAAAGACCCTTCACGAAGCCATCTCCGAAAAGCAATCAACAGAACACAACAAACCATCGAAAGGAGCAAACTTCCTCAAAACAACAAAGTTTAGCAAACATGAGTAGCATACGAAACCCTAAAAAGCCAAATCAAGAGAAAACACCCAGAAGCATACATAAAGGCAAAAAGAAGACCAGAGGGCGTGCACTACAGTGATAAACCAAGCGTGATAACATACAAAGATTCAAGCTCGCCAACATGCACTCAGTCAAAACTTCAAAAAATGCAGAACAGCTAAAGAAACGACGGAAGAAAAAAGAAAAACCAACCTGGGAAAAAAAAGGAGAAGAATGTGGAAGAGGGTCGAAGACGAGGAGACCAGAAGACGCCGTCGGAAGCACTCACGATCGCCAAAACCACGTGAGACACCAAAGAAATGTAAGTTTTTAGGGAAGGTGAGAAAAGAAAAGAGTTACGAAATAGAGAAGAGAAATTGTTTTGTGAAAAGTTCAAAAAGAACAAAGAAACGGAGCATCAAAAACCAATTAATGGGGCATTAAAAACCCTCGCACATTCCCAAGGCCAGGACGCTAATCCAAAAGCGCGCGTTTTCAAAGGAAGCAAAATGTTCTGCATTCAAAAAGGGAACCCTACAAAGACAAAAGCGATGAAATGCTCGAGTTTGGCTTCACCCGAGAAGGATCAAAAGTCTTAAAACTAAAGACTCAACCTCAAAAGGAAGATCGAGCTCGAGCAGGGGCACTGTTCATACCCTAGGTCAAAGCTGTCCGACTCGGGATGTTCTACAGACAAAGCGACCGACCTCTTCAAGACAAGATGACCCGACCTCTTCTCAAAGAGCTCGACCAAGTCACAGGAATGCCCAATAAAGGGCCCAAACAGAGGAACACGTCCCAAATCCAAGGGCAGCCCAAGCCCGTAGAGATAAAGGCAGTTCCCTTGAAGATAAGAAGACCTCACTCAAAGATAAGATAAGATAAGATAACTATCTTATCTCCGGAAAGGTCACTCCCCACCAGTATAAATACACTAGAGCACCCAAGTATAACTCATACTCTGATTCTACTCAATACCTGTTTAATACCCTTGCTAACTTAAGCATCGGAGTCCCTTGCACGTACCCCCCACCCTCTGGGGACGAAGGAATCAGCACCGCCACCAAGTCCAACAAATCGGACACAGCAACTCCGGCCATTACAGAAGATCTCATCCGAGATTGACCTACAGTTTCAGGTAACCCTCGGAACAATTTTCATGTTGAATATCTCAAGAAATTACAAATTGTCTGCCTAACTAGAACACCCTTTAACTAAAAATTGCTTAATCCACTAATCCTCGTGGGATCGATCTCACTCTAAGTGAGTTTTATTACTTGATACGACTGGGTATAGTTGCCAGTGGTTAATACGTGAATTATATTTTTTACGTATCAAGTTTCTGGCGCCGTTGCCGGGGATTGGTAAAGATTAACAATGATTAAGTGAGTGGTAGTCTAGACTAGGCATTTTTCTTTCATTTTGTTTAAAGCACACTAACTGTTCGACACTTTGTGCCATCTAACCCTCTAACAACACTCTGTCATCGGAGTGTGCATTTTTCACTTGGTTTGTTTGTGATTGTGCATGCCAGGAGGAAGGAGAGGAGCACCCACCTCTTTTGATTATGAGCCTGAAAGAACCTTCTTGAGACTTGGAAGAGAAGCAAGAGGGAAGGGGGTAATTGGTGAAGAGGACTCAGAGCAAGAAAATCAACTTATGGAGGATAATATGCATAACCCACCTGAGGAGGCTGCTAATAACAATAGACCACCTGCCAGAAGAGTATTGGCTTCATATACCATTCCTAACCCAAGGAACTGCGGAAGCAGCATACTTACTCCAAATGTTCATGCCAATAACTTTGAGTTGAAGCCTCAACTCATCACTTTAGTGCAGAACAATTGTTCCTATGGAGGGGGGTCCTCTTGAAGACCTGATGAGCAAATAATTTATACGCTTTTTGGCATTGTTTTTACATAGTTTTTAGTATGTTTTAGTTACTTTTTAGTATATTTTTATTACTTTTTATGCAAAAATCACTTTTCTGGACTTTACTATAAGTTTGTGTGTTTTTCTGTAATTTCAGGTATTTTCTGGCTAAAATTGAGGGACCTGAGCAAAAGTCTTATTCTGACCCTCCTGCACTCGAAGTGGATTTTCTGGCGCTACAAAAGCCCAATTGGAGCGCTCTCAATTGCGTTGGAAAGTAGACATCTTGGGCTTTCCAGAAATGTGTAATAGTTCATACTTTTTCCGAGATTTGATGGCCCAAACTGGCATTAAAACGCCCACCAGAGACCCTTTTCTGGCGTAAAACGCCGGAATTGGCACCAGAGCTGGAGTTAAACGCCCAATCTGGCATCCAAGCTGGCGTTTAACTCCAGAAAAGGCCTATGCACGTGTAAAGCTCAATGCTCAGCCCAAGAAAACACCAAGTGGGCTCCGGAAGTGGCTTTCTGCACTATCTGCACTTAGTTACTTAATTTCTGTAATTCCTAGTAACTAGTTTAGTATAAATGGCACTTTTGACTATTGTATTTCAGCTTTGGATCATCTTTTGATCCTTTTGATCACTTGGAGGGAGGCTGGCCATTCGGCCATTCCTAGACCTTTTTCTCTTATATATTTTCTACGGTGGAGTTTCTACACCTCATAGATTAAGGTGAGGAGCTCTGTTGTTCTTCATGAATTAATGCAAGTACTATTGTTTCTCTTTCAATTCACGCCTACTTCTTCTCCAAGATATACTCTCGTACTTAATTTAGTTAAGTCAGAATAAAGGGGTGACCTGTGACAATAACCCACTATCTTCGTTACTCACTTAGCCAATATCCGCGTTCCTGACAACCACAAGCGGTCTTCATGATGTTCAACGTAGTCATTGGACAACAGCTAGAGTATAATCTCTTGGGTCTCTGATCTCACAGATTTGACTCGCCTCTCCTGACAACAGAGCATTCGAAACTGTGAGATTAGAACCTTCGTGGTATAGGCTAGAACTAATTGGCAGCATTCCTGAGATCCGAAAAGTCTAAACCTTGTCTGTGGTATTTCGAGTAGGATCTGGGAAGGGATAACTGTGACGAGCTTCAAACTTACGAGTGTTGGGTGCAGTGACAGTGTGCAAAAGGATAGAGAGATCCTATTCCGACACAAGTGAAAACCGACAGATGATTAGCCGTGCAAAAACCGTACCTGGACCATTTTCACTGAGAGGACGGATGGTAGCCATTGACAACGGTGATCCACCAACATACAACTTGCCATGGAAGGAAGCACGCATGATTGGATGAAGACAATAGGAAAGCAGAGGTTCGGAAGCAACAAAGCATCTCCAAACGCTTATCTGAAATTCCCACCAAAGAATTACATAAGTATCTTTATTTTATTTTACGTTTTATCTATCTTTTAACTATCAAAACCTCATAACCATTTGAATCCGCCTGACTAAGATTTACAAGATGACCATAGCTTGTTTCAAGCCGTCAATCTCTGTGGGATCGCCCTTACTCACGTAATGTATTACTTGGACGACCCAGTGCACTTGCTGGTTTGTTGTGTGGAGTTGTGAAAAGTGTGATCACAATTTCGTGCACCGAGTATTTGGCGCCGTTGCCAGGGATTGTTCGAGTTTGGACAACTGACAGTTCATCTTGTTCCTTAGATTGTGTAATTTTATTTTATGTTTAAGATTTTTACTTTTATCTTCGAAAAATACAAAAAAAACTTTTAAAATCATAAAAACCAAAAAAAAATATGTGCTTCTTGTTTGAGTCTACTGTCAAATTCTAAGTTTGGTGTCTTGCATGTCTTTCTTTCTTAGATTTTCAAAAATTCATCATGTGTTCTTTCTTTGTCTTCAAGTTGTTCTTGAAGATTTTCCTTATTTGATCTTCAAATTTTCTTATTTTGTGTCTTTTCTTGTTTTTCTTGTTCATTTTCAAATTCATAGTATCTAAACATTAAAAATTTCTAAGTTTGGTGTCTTGCATGTCTTTCTTTTCTTAAAAATTTTCAAAAATATGTTCTTGATGTTCATCATGATCTTCAAAGTGTTCTTGGTGTTCATCTTGACATTCAAAGTGTTCTTGCATGCATTCTTTGTTTTGATCTTAAAATTTTATGTTTTGTTTCATTTTGTTGTTTTTCTCTCTCCTCATTAAAAAAGAGAGCTCACTGGCGTTAAAACGTCAGTAAAGAGGCACTTTGGGTGTTAAATGCCAGAATGGCTATCATTCTGGGCGTTTAACGCCAGTAAAGATATCATTCTGGGAGATAAATGCCAGAATGGGCAGCATTCTGGGAGTTTAACGCCAGAAATGGCAGCATTCTTGGTGTTTAGAAAAACGCCCAGTAAAGAAGGATTCCTGGCGTTTAACACCAGTCAGGGTATCTGACTGGGCGTTAAATGCCCAAAGAGGCAGCCAAGTGGGCGTTAAACGCCAAAATGGATAGCATTCTGGGCGTTTCACGCCAGGATGACACAAGGGAGGTAATTTTGTTTCCGATATGAATTTTTTCAATTTTTCATGTTTTAATTCATAACTTTTTGCATCAAACATATTTTAAACGTTCATCTTTCAATTTTTTTATGTTTTTGAAATTTTTCAAACTAGTTTCTCAAAAATCTTTTTCTTAACCTTATCTCATATTTTCGAAAATCCTTGCTAACAACTTAATGTTTTAATTCAAAATTTCAAGTTTGTTACTTTCTTGTTAAGAAAGGTTCAATCTTTAAATTCAAGAATCATATCTTTTAGTTTCTTGTTACTCAAGTCATCAACTTTAATTTTAAAAATAAAATCTTTTTAACTCTTTTGTCAAAATAAATTTCAATCATATCTTTTTAAAATTTTAATTTCAAAATATTTTTCTAACTTCTTATCTTTTCAAAATTATTTTCAAATCTTTTTCAACTAATTACTATTTCTTATTTTTTTGAAACCACCTAACCACTTTTCCACTTCCAATTTTCAAAAATCACTAACCACTTTTTCAGAAATCTTTTTAATTAACTAATTGTTTTAGTTTTAATTTTCGAATACTCTCTCTCTCATCTCTTTCTATTTATTTGCTAACACTTCACTTCTACTTATAATTTGAACCCTCTCTCTCCCTCTGTGTTCGAATTCTTCTTATTCTCTCTCTACCTCATTCTTCTATTCTTCTTTTCTTCTGACACTTGATGAGCGGATAATTTATATGCTTTTTGGCATTATTTTTAGGTAGTTTTTAGTAGGATCAAGCTACTTTTAGGGATGTTTTTTATTAGTTTTTATGCAAAATTTATATTTCTGGACTTTACTATGAGTTTATGTGTTTTTTTGTGATTTCAGGTATTTTCTAGCTGAAATTGAAGGACCTAAGCAAAAATATGATAGGAGGCTGAAAAAGGACTACAGATGCTGTTGGATTCTGACCTCCCTGCACTCGAAATGGATTTTCTGGTGCTACAGAACTCCAAATGGCGTGCTTTTAATTGCGTGGAAAGTAGACATTTAGGGATTTACAGCAATATATAATAGTCCATACTTTATTCGAGTTTAGACGACGTAAACTGGCATTCAACGCCAGCTCCATGCTGCATTCTAGAGTAAAACGCCAGAAACATGTCACAAACCAGAGTTAAACACCAAAAACACGTTACAACTTGGCGTTTAACTCCAAGGAAGGCCTCTACACGTGAAAGCTTCAATGCTCAGCCCAAGCACACACCAAGTGGACCCCGGAAGTGGATTTCTGCATCATTCACTTATCTCTGTAACCCTAGTAACTAGTTTAGTATAAATAGGACTTTTCACTATTGTACTAGGGAGCGGGGAGTTTAATTTTATGCTATCTTAGACTTTTATAGGGGTTGGACATTCGGCAATGCCTGGACCATTATCACTTATGTATTTTCAATGGTGGAGTTTCTACACACCATAGATTAAGGTGTGGAGCTCTGCTGCACCTCGAGTATTAATGCAAAGTACTATTGTTCTTCTATTCAATTCATGCTTATTCTTATTCTAAGATATCCATTCGCACCCAAGAACCTGATGAATGTGATGATTATGTGACGCTCATCACCATTCTCACTTATAAACGTGTGCCTGACAACCACTTTCGTTCTACATGCAAATAAGCTTGAATGAATATCTCTCGGATTCCTTAATCAGAATCTTCATGGTATAAGCTAGAATCCATTGGCAGCATTCTTGAGAATCCGAAAAGTCTAAACCTTGTCTGTGGTATTCCGAGTAGGATTTAGGGATTGAATGACTGTGACGAGCTTCAAACTCGCGACTGTAGGGCGTGGTGACAGATGCAAAAGGATAGCAAATCCTATTCCTGCATGATCGAGAACTGATAGATGATTAGCCGTGCGGTGACAGCGCACCTGGACTATTTTCACTGAGAGGACGGTGATGAGCGGATAATTTATACGCTTTTTGGCATTGTTTTTAGTATGTTTTAGTTAGTTTTTATTATATTTTTATTAGTTTTTAGTTAAAATTTAGTTTTTCTATGATTTCAGGTATTTTCTGGCTGAAATTGAGGGACCTGAGCAAAAAATCTGATTCAGAGACTGAAAAGGACTGCAGATGTTGTTGGATTCTGACCTCCTTGCACTCGAAGTGGATTTTCTGGAGTTACAGAAGCCCAATTGGCGAGCTCTCAATTACGTTGGAAATTAGACATCCTGGGCTTTCCAGAAATGTATAATAGTCCATACTTTGCCCAAGATTTCATGGCCCAAATAGGTGTTTCAAGTCAGCTCAAGAATTCTGGCGTAAAACGCCAGAACTGGCACAAGAATGGGAGTTAAACGCCCAAACTGGCACAAAAGCTGGCGTTTAACTCCAAGAAAAGTCTCTACACATGAAAGCTACAATGCTCAGCCCAAGCACACACCAAGTGGGCCCGGAAGTGGATTTTTATGTCATTTACTCATCTTTGTAAACCCTAAGCTACTAGTTCTCTACAAATAGGACCTTTTGCTATTGTATTAGACATCTTTTGATCACTTTAGATCTTAGGATCATCTTTGGACGTCTAGTTCTTAGATCATGGGGGCTGGCCTCACGGCCATGCCTAGACCTTGTTCTTATGTATTTTCAACGGTGGAGTTTCTACACACCATAGATTAAGGTGTGGAGCTCTGCTGTACCTCGAGTATTAATGCAATTACTATTGTTCTTCTATTCAATTCAGCCTATTCTTGTTCTAAGATATCACTTGTTCCTCAACTTGATGAATGTGATGATCCGTGACACTCATCATCATTCTCACCTATGAACGTGTCCCTGACAACCACCTCCGTTCTACCTTAGATTGAGTGGGTATCTCTTGGATCCCTTAATCGGAATCTTCATGGTATAACCTAGAATTGATGGCGGCATTCAAGAGAATCCGGAAGGTCTAAACCTTGTCTGTGGTATTCTGAGTAGGATTCAATGATTGAATGACTGTGACGAGCTTCAAACTCCTGAAGGCTGGGCGTTAGTGACAGACGCAAAAGAATCACTGGATTCTATTCCAACCTGATTGAGAACCGACAAGTGATTAGCCGTGCTGTGACAGAGCGCGTTGAACATTTTCACTGAGAGGACGGGACTGTAGCCATTGACAACGGTGATGCCCAACATACAGCTTGCCATGGAAAGGAGTAAGAAGGATTGGATGAAGACAATAGGAAAGCAGAGAGAGAAAAGGGACAAAGCATCTCCATACGCTTATCTGAAATTCTCACTAATGAACTACATAAGTATCTCTATCTTTATTTTATGTTTTATTCATTAATCCTCCATAACCATTTGAATCCGCCTGACTGAGATTTACAAGATGACCATAGCTTGCTTCATACCAACAATCTCCGTGGGATCGACCCTTACTCGCGTAAGGTTTATTACTTGGATGATCAGTGCACTTGCTGGTTAGTTGTGCGAAGTTGTGATAAAGAGTTGAGATTTCAATTGAGCGTACCATGTTGATGGCGCCATTGATGATCACAATTTCGTGCACCAGACGGACGGTAGCCATTAACAACGGCGATCCCCTAACATACAGCTTGCCATGGAAAGGAGTAAGAATGATTGTATGAAAGCAGTAGGAAAACAGAGATTCAGAAGGAACACAATATCTTCATGCGCTTATCAGAAATTCCCACCAATGAATTACATAAGTATCTTTATCTTTATTTTATGCTTTATTTATCTTTATATTCGAAAACCATTATAACCATTAGAATCTGCCTAACTGAGATTTACAAGATGACCATAGCTTGCTTCATACCAACAATCTCCGTGGGATCGACCGTTACTCACGTAAGGTTTATTACTTGGATGACCCAGTGCACTTGCTGGTTAGTTGTGCAAAGTTGTGAAGAATGTGTGTGAACCATGGTATTGTGCACCAAGTTTTTGGAGCCGTTGCCAGGAATTGTTCGAGTTGTGAAAAGTATGAGTCACAATTTTGCCTATCAAGTTTTTAGCGCCATTGCCGGGGATTGTTCGAGTTTGGACAACTGACGGTTCATCTTGTTGCTCAGATTAGGTAATTTTCTTTTCAAAAAGTTTTCAAAAATCTTTCAAAATTTTTTTATTTGTTTTCATTTTTCCAAAAAGATATTTTCGAAAAAAATCCAAAAAAAATTTAAAAATAATAAAATCATAAAAACCAAAAATATTTTGTGTTTCTTGTTTGAGTCTAATGTCAATTCTTAAGTTTGGTGTCAATTACATCCATTTAAATTTCAAAAAAAATTCCGAAAAATTCTTCCATGTGTTCGTCATGATCTTCAAGTTGTTCTTGACAAGTCTTCTTGTTTGATCTTCATATTTTCTTGTTTTGTGTCTTTTGTTATTTTTCATATGCATTTTTTAATCCATAGTGTCTAAACATGAAAAATCTCTAAGTTTGGTGTCTTGCATGTTTTTCTATTCTTGAAAAATTTTTCAAAAATAAGTTCTTGATATTCATCATGATCTTCAAAGTGTTCTTGGTGTTCATCTTGACATTCATAGTGTTCTTGCATGCATCATGTGTTTTGATTCATAATTTTTATGTTTTGAGTCATTTAGTTGTTTTTCTCTCTCTTCATTAAATTCAAAAAAATCAAAAAAAATATATTTTCCTTATTTTCCTCATAATTTTCGAAATCTTTGGGTTGACTTAGTCAAAATTTTTTAAAATAAGTTATTTCTTGTTAGTCAAGTCAAGATTTCAATTTTAAAAATCTTATCTTTTCAAAACTTTTTCAAAAATCAAATCCTTTTCATTTTTCTTTTATATTTTCGAAAATTATTTAAAATTGATTTTCAAAATCTTTTTCTTATCTTTATTTCATATTTTTCAAAACTTTACTAACAATTAATGTGATTGATTCAAAAATTTGAAGTTTGTTACTTTCTTGTTAAGAAAGGTTCAATCTTTAAATTCTAGAATCATATCTTTTAGTTTCTTATTAGTCAAGTAACCAATTTTAATTTTAAAAATCAAATCTTTTTAATTTTTGTTTTTCAAATATTTTTCAAGATAAATTTCAATCATATCTTTTTGATCATATCCTTTTCAATCATATCTTTTTCAAAATCAATTTAAAAATCTTTTCTAACTTCTTATCTTTTTCAAAACCACCTAACTATTTTTCTCTCTCTAATTTTCAAAAATTCCTCACCCTTTTTCAAAATTCTTTTAATTAAATAATTGTTTTAAATTTTAATTTTATTCTTTTTTATAAATTCGAATTTAATTAATAATTAAAATAAAAACAAAAATATTATTCTTCTCTTTTCTTCTAATTTTCTTCTTCTACTCACATAAGGGAATCTCTATACTGTGATATAGATGATTCCTCTTCTTTTCTGTTCTCTTCTTTTTCATATGAGCAAGAGCAAGGACAGGAACATTCTTGTTGAAGCAGATCCTGAACTTGAAAGGACTCTAAGGAGGAAGCTAAGGAAAGCTAAAGCACAACCCTCTGGAGAGGACTTGACAGAAACATTCGAAAAAGAAGAAGACATGGCAGCCAAAAATAACAACAATGCCAACAATGCAAGGATGATGCTTGGTGATTATACTACACCTACTTCTAATTTTTATGGAAGAAGCATCTCAATCCCTGCCATTAGAGCAAATAATTTTGAACTGAAGCCTCAATTAGTTGCTCTAATGCAACAGAACTGCAAGTTTCATGGACTTCCATCAAAGATCCCTATTAGTTTTTAACTGAGTTCTTGCAGATCTGTGATACTGTTAAGACTAATGGAGTAGATCCTGAAGTTTACAGGCTCATGCTTTTCCCTTTTGCTGTAAGAGACAGAACTAGAACATGGTTAGACTCACAACCTAAAGATAGCCTGGACTCTTGGGATAAGCTGGTCACGTCATTCTTGGCCAAGTTCTTTCCTCCTTAAAAGCTGAGCAAGCTTAGAGTGGATGTTCACACCTTCAGGTAAAAAGATGGTGAATCCCTCTATGAAGCTTGGGAAAGATACAAGAAGTTGACCAAAAAGTGTCCTTCTGACATGCTTTCAGAGTGGACCATTTTGGATAACTTCTATGATGGTCTATCTGAGTTCTCTAAGATGTCACTGGACAATTCTGCATGTGGATCCATTCACCTAAAGAAAACACCTGCAGAAGCTCAAGAACTCATTGACATGGTTACAAATAACCAATTCATGTACACCTCTGAGAGGAATCCTGTGAGTAATGGGACGCCTCAGAAGAAGGGAGTTCTTGAAATTGATGCTTTGAATGTCATACTGGCTCAGAACAAAATATTGACCCAACAAGTCAATATGATATCTCAGAGTCTGAATGGATTGCAAAATGCATCCAACAGTACTAAAGATGCATCTTTTGAAGAAGAAGCTTATGATCCTGAGAACCCTACAATGGCAGAGGTAAATTACATGGGTGAAGCCTTTGGTAACACCTATAACCCTTCAAGGAGAAATCATCTGAATTTTTCATGGAAGGATCCACAGAAGCAAGGCTTCAATAATAACAATGGTGGAAGAAACAGGTTTAGCAATAGCAAACCTTTTCCATTATCATCTCAGCAACAGACAGAGAATTATGAGCAGAATCCTTCTAGCTTAGGAAACTTAGTCTCTGGTCTATCTAAGGCCACTCTCAGTTTTATGACTGAAACAAGGTCCTCCATTAGAAACTTGGAGGCACAAGTGGGTCAGCTGAGTAAGAAAATCACTGAAACTCCTCCTAGTACTCTCCCAAGCAATACAGAAGAGAATCCAAAAAGAGAGTGCAAGGCCATTGATATAATCAAAATGGCCGAATCCAAAGAGGAAGGGGAGGACGTGAATCCCAATAAGGAAGACCTCATGGGACGTCCTCTAGACAGAAAAGAGTTCCCTATTGAGGACCTAAAGGAATCTGAGGCTCATATAGAGACCATAGAGATTCCATTAAACTTTCTTCTGCCATTCATGAGCTTTGAGAACTATTCTTCCTCTGAAGAGGATGAAGATGTAACTGAAGAGCAAGTTGCTCAATATCTAGGAGCCATCATGAAGCTGAATGCCAAGTTGTTTGGTAATGAGACTTGGAAAGATGAACCTCCCTTGCTCATTAGTGAACTAAATACATGGGTTCAGCAAACTTTACCTCAAAGAAAGAAGATCCTGGTAAATCCTTAATACCCTGTACCATAGGCACCATGACCTTTGAGAAGGCTCTGTGTGACCTGGGGTCAGGTATAAATCTTATGCCACTCTCTGTAATGGAGAAACTGGGGATCTTTGAGGTACAAGCCGTAAGAATCTCATTAGAGATGGCAGACAAGTCAATAAAACAAGCTTATGGATTGGTAGAGGACGTGTTAGTGAAGGTTAAAGGCCTTTACATCCCTGCTGATTTCATAATCCTAGACACTGGGAAGGATGAGGATGAATGCATCATCCTTGGAAGACCCTTCCTAGCCACAGCAGGAGCTGTGATTGATGTTATCAGAGGAGAGCTAGTCCTTCAATTGAATGGGGACTACCTTGTGATTAAAGCTCAAGGTTCTTCCTCAGCAAACATGGAGAGGAAGCATGAAAAGCTTCTCTCAATACAGAGTCAAACAAAGCCCCCACAATCAAACTCTAAGTTTGGTGTTGGGAGACCACAACCAAACTCTAAGTTTGGTGTTGAGAAGCCCCCACATTCAAACTCTATGTTTGGTGTTGGGAGGCCCTCATCATGCTTTGAACATCTGTGAAACTCCATGAGAGCTCACTGTCAAGCTATTGACATTAAAGAAGCGCTTATTGGGAGGCAACCCAATTTTTACTTATCTATATTTCTATTGTTCTTTTATGTTTTATTAGGTTTATGATCATGTGGAGTCACAAAACAATTGCAAAAATTAAAAACAGAATCAAAAATAGCAGAAGAAAAAGCACACCCTGGAGGAAGAGCTGTCTGGCATTTAAACGCCAGAAACAAGCATCTGTCTGGCATTTAACGCCAGAAACAAGCACCAAGCTGGCGTTTAATGCCAGAAACAAGCATCAGGCTGGTGTTAAATGCCAGAAACAGGCTACATTTGGGCGTTTAACACTAGAAACAAGCTGCAGTCTGGCGTTAAATGCCAGGATTGCATACAGAGGACGTTTTACACGCCTAAAAGGTGCAGGGATGAAAAACTCTTTACACCTTAAGATCTGTGGACCCCACAGGATCACCTCAGGATCTGTGGACCCCATAGGATCCCCACCTACCCCACTTCTCTCTTATTCACACAATCCAATAACACTATGCCCTTCACCAATCACCTCAATCTCTCTTCCCCATTACCCCTTCACCAATCACCTCAGGATCTGTGGACCCCATTACCTTCAAATTCAAAATCTCTTTCCCACCCAAACCCACCCTAAATGACCGAACCCAAACCCCTCTCCCTCCACTATATAAACCCATCCATCCTTCTTCATTTTCACACAACACAACCCTTTCTTCTCCCCCTTGGCCGAAACCCAAACCTCTCTCCCTCTCCTCCATATCTTCTTCTTCTTCTATTCTTTCTTCTTTTGCTCGAGGGCGAGCAATATTCTAAGTTTGGTGTGGTAAAAGCATTGCTTTTTTGTTTTTTCATAACCATTGATGGCACCTAAGGCCAGAGAAACCTTAAGAAAGAGGAAAGGGAAGGCAATTGCTTCCACCTCTGAGTCATGGGAGATGGAGAGATTCATCTCAAAAGCCCATCAAGACTACTTCTATGAAGTTGTGGCCAAGAAAAAGGTGATCCCTGAGGTCCCTTTTAAGCTCAAAAAAGGCGAATATCCGGAGATCCGACTAGAGATTAGAAGAAGAGGATGGGAAGTTCTCTCTAATCCTATTCAATAAGTCAGAATCTTAACGGTTCAAGAGTTCTATGCAAACGCATGGATCACTAAGAACCATGATCAAAGCATGAACCCAAACCCAAAGAATTGGCTTACAATGGTTCAAGGAAAATGCATAGATTTCAGTCCGGAGAACGTAAGGTTATCGTTCAACTTGCCTATGATGCAAGAAGACGCACGCCCCTACACTAGAAGGGTCAACTTTGATCAAAGGTTGGACCAAGTCCTCATGGACATATGTGTGGAAGGAGCTCAATGGAAAAGAGACTCAAAAGGCAAGCTGGTTCAATTGAGAAGACTGAACCTTAAGCCTGTGGCTAGAGGATGGTTGGAGTTCATCCAACGCTCCATCATCCCACCAGCAACCGATCCGAAGTAACTATGGATCAGGCCATCATGATCCATAGCATCATGATTGGAGAGGAAGTAGAAGTTCATGAAGTCATCTCTCTAGAACTCTACAAAGTAGCCGAAAAGCCCTCTACCTTGGCAAGCCTAGCTTTTCCTCACCTAATTTGCCATCTATGCAACTTAGCTGGAGTTGTCATAGAAGGAGACATCCTCATTGAAGAGGACAAGCCCATCACTAAGAAGAGGATGGAGCAAACAAGAGAGCCCATTCATGGATCTCAAGAGACGCATGAGGAAGCTCATCATCAAGAAATCCCTGAGATGCCTCAAGGGATGCATTTTCCTCCAAACAACTATTGGGAATAATTCAACACTTCTCTAGAAGGATTGAGTCATAACATGAACCAATTAAGGGTGGAACACCAAGAGCACTCCATCATTCTCAATGAGATTAGAGAAGATCAAAGAGCTATGAGGCAGGAGCAACAAAGGCAAGGAAGAGACATAGAGGAGCTCAAGAACACCATTGGTTCTTCAAGAAGAAGGTGCCACACTCACTAAGGTGGACTCATTCCTTAACTTCCTTGTTCTTATCTCTCTGTTTTTCGGTTTTATGCTTTATGTTTGTCTATGTTTTGAGTCTTTACTACATGGTCATTAGTATTTAGTAACTATGTCTTAAGCCTATGAATAATTCCATGAATCCTTCACCTTTCTTAAATGAAAAATGTTTTTAATACAAAAGAACAAGAAGTACATGAGTTTCGAATTCAACTTTGAAATTAGTTTAATTATATTGATGTGGTGACAATACTTTTTGTTTTCTGAATGAATGCTTGAACAGTTCATATTTTTTATCTTGTTATTTATGAATGTTAAAATTGTTGGCTCTTGAAAGAATGATGAAAAAGAGAAATGATATTGATGATCTGAAAAATCATAAAATTGATTCTTGAAGCAAGAAAAAGCAGTGAAAAAAAGAAGAGAAAAAATGGTGAAAATAAAAAAAGAAAGAAAGAGAAAAAGCAAGCAGAAAAAGCCAATATCCCTTAAAACCAAAAGGCAATGGTAAAAAGGATCCAAGGCTTTGAGCATCAATGGATAGGAGGGCCTAAAGGAATAAAATCCTGGCCTAAGCGGCTGAATCAAGCTGTCCCTAACCATGTGCTTGTGGCATGCAGGTCCAAGTGAAAAGATTGAGATTGAGTGGTTAAAGTCATGATCCAAAGCAAAAAGAGTGTGCTTAAGAACCCTGGACACCTCTAAATGGGAACTTTAGCAAAGCTGAGTCAGAATCTGAAAAGGTTCACCCAGTCATGTGTCTGTGGCATTTATGTATCCGGTGGTAATACTGGAAAACAAAGTGCTTAGGGCCACGGCCAAGACTCATAAAAGTAGCTGTGTTCAAGAATCAACATACTTAACTAGGAGAATCAATAACACTATCTGAACTCTGAGTTCCTATGGATGCCAATCATTCTAAACTTCTAAGGATAAAGTGAGATGCTAAAACTGTTCAGAAGCAAAAAGCTACAAGTCCCACTCATCTAATTAGAACTAATATTCATTGATATTTTGGGATTTATAGTGTATTCTCTTCTTTTTATCCAATTTGAACTTCAGTTGCTTGGGGACAAGCAACAATTTAAGTTTAGTGTTGTGATGAGCGGATAATTTATACGCTTTTTGGCATTGTTTTTAGGTAGTTTTTTGTAGGATCTAGCTACTTTTAGGGATGTTTTTTATTAGTTTTTATGCAAAATTCACATTTCTGGACTTTACTATGAGTTTGTGTATTTTTCTGTGATTTCAGGTATTCTCTGGCTGAAATTGAGGGACCTGAGCAAAAATCTGAGAGGAGGCTGAAAAAGGACTACAAAGCAGGCTCTCCTCCCTCTCTTCTTCTCCAATCCAGCCACCTCCACCCAACCACCACCTCCGCCACCGCCCGACGCCGTCAACCACCCAGACCCCGCCGCCGCACCACCCCCTCCCCCATTCTTCCTCTTCTTCCCTCTTCTTCTTCCTCCACCGCCCCTGCCCCCCTTCGCAATCACCACCACCCACCGCCGCCACCAACCGCCGCGTCCCACCAGTACCACCTCCCTTCCCCCTTATTCCCCCTACCCCGCCACTGCCCGAACCGCCGAACCACCCCCCTCCACCGCACCGGACGCCGCCGCAACCATCACCCAGCCGCTTTTTTTTGCCCCATTCTACTTCTTACACCTATCAGGTTCCGACGAACGCTGCCTTTCTATCCTTCGCAGTTATTTTAAATTTTTTTTTCTGTTTTTGTTCATCATTAGGATAGATAGATATGCATGCTGTAGTGGATTTTTAGGTTGTTAGGTAGCTTAAGTTGTGGTTAGTGGATTTAGGACTGTTTACTTGCACCGTTCGTGTTTATTGCTTTATGTTTTTGCAATCCTGCTGCTGCTCTGATGTTAGTTCATATGCTGCAAATTCTTATTTCATGCTGCTCTTTACACTGAATTTTCATGATTATATTCCTTATATGTAATTGCAAGCTTTAATTTTAATTCATATGAACTATTTGATTACTGTTTATTTTTCGGGAATATCCAATTTTAGCCAGAATGCTGCCCAAATTTCTGTAAAACGTTCTCATTCATGTTTTGGTTTGGTATTTTGAACTCTGTTTTCCTCTGCTTTACCCAAACCATTTCATGAATGCCAAGGCAAGCTTCATTATCCTTTTTGATTTCCTGGTTCATAAACTGCATCTGTGATGTTTGATTCCAATTTTTACTTCCTTTATATCTACTTGAATCAACATCAACCTGTTTTCCTTGTTTGGTTATGAGTTACTTATAGTTCCTACCTGTGAATCCTTGTTACTTGGAATTTTTCATTATGTCACTTACCTTAACCCAATTTTTATCCTACTGACTTACTAATTCTAATTTCCTGAACTCTTTTTCAACACTAACCAAACTAACCTTTTAAAACATTTTCTCTAGCTTTTCACTTTCTTTTAACCTTCTAACCATGGCATAATGATAATTTTTCTATTTAACATGAATTCAATTACATTTTGATTGTGAATTTTTCCTTTTGAACTTTTCACTCCTATACAATCCTTAAGCACATTTAATAAACTCATTTTCCTTATTTTATTTCTCCCTTGCCACTTTGTGTTTTCTTTGACTATATGCCTATTTGCTTTCCTATTTTTATATATCCTGGTTTTTCATTTTTCAGGATGTCTGCCTCCCAGAGGAAAGGAAAAGGCAAGGCTACTACTGGCAAGCGTAAAAGAGGAGAATCCTCCATGTCCATCATCGATCTGATGCATGACTCCTCTTGGAGGGAGAAGAACTTTACCCAACAGGAGAAAGCTGACCAGCTGCTCCCTGCCAATGATCCAGTGAAATTTGCAAACCGGTACTATGAGCTTAAGTATCCGGTGTTTGCAACCTCCAGGAACCTATATCTAGAGAGGACTCTGAAGATCCCAGGAGAACTCCAGCAATACACCACTGAGCAAATCAAATAAAGAGGCTGGTTCTTTCTGGAGAGAAATTTGGCTGAGGAACGCATCTTGGGTAAGGGAATTCTACTGCAACTACTTCTTGACTTCCCTGGATGCAGTACTCCTAAGGGGAAAGCAGATTCTGGTCACTGAAGAGGCCATAGAGGACATTCTACAGCTCCCACCCAAGTTCGATCAGCCTGATAATTACAAAAAGGCTGAGGAGGACATGCGTTTCTTGAGGTTTGATTAGGATGCTGTCAAGGCAAGGATAGCCTTTGACCCGACTGTTCCGTGGGAAATGGGTCAGGATACCACCATGCCTAAGGGAATCAAGCGGATTTACTTAAATGATGAGGCTCGGTTATGGCATCAGATCCTGAGTAATTATGTGATGCCGAGTACTCATGAGACAGAGATTCCGGCTGCTATGATCACCCTCCTATGGTGTGTGATGGAGGGTAAGGACCTGTACTTGCCACGATTTATCCGGCATTATATGGCCAGGGTCCACGTCTGAGGCACTCTCCCTTTTCCCTATTTGGTGACACAGCTGGGCCGCCGAGCTGACGTGCCATGGGAGGATGCCGATGAGAGACCACCGGCTGCGGACTGTAGGAAGATCATTCCTCACAGTAGAAACTTCCTCGCTTTGGGCTACAAACTACCACCCTTCACTGCTACTGATGAGACAGCCCCACCGTCCGCCAGACCCTCTTCCTCCACAACTGCCCCTGCTGCCACCACTGCACCTCCACCTGCCTCAGAGCCAGTGTACCGCCTCGTGCACCGCTTGTTCCGACAGCTAGATCAGATGGAGGGCCGTCACCGGCGCCGTTATGAGAGATCGGAGCATCGCAGCAAGTGACGCTATGAGCATCTGAAGCTGATGATCCGACAAGGCAGTGACATCCCCTCCGAGCCTCACACCATCAGAGCCATCAGAGGAGGAGGCGGATGAGCACGAGGAGGAGACTCATTCCCAGGAGGAGATCCATCCGCAGGCAGGCACAGAGCAGGCTGCTCCCCAGGTAGAGGTTCCACATCAGATTGAGGCTGCAGATCCTGAGATCCCAATCCAGTCAGCACCTCCTCTACAGCAGCCAGATCCTCAGCCCACCACCACCGAGACTCCAGCTACTATTCCTACCAGTGATGACACCCCTTCACACCCGGCTTGACTGAGCATCAGGGACGATGATCCATTTTAAGTGTGGGAAGGTCGCCATCTCTGGTGTATTATCTTGGTGAACCACTACAGACTCTTCTCTTTTATTTTGGATATTTTTCTGTATTTTTCTTTTCTATTGTTATTTTCTGAGTACTTATACATTGCTACTTTTATGTATTTCTACTCTTTTTTTGCATTTTGCATTTTTAGTTCATATTTTAGTTATTTAGTTTAGTTTGAAATTCTAACTTATTAATGGATTAATTAGTATAGTTTACCCTTTTGGCATATAATAGTTTTATTTGATCAAAATAAAAGGAGTAGACTAGAAAATTTAAACAAGATCAAAACAATCCACACACTTTGTATATAAAGTATTACATCATGTAGTTAAGTTAACAACATTTCATCAAGGAAGAACACCAAAAATTTAGCCATCTAATATATTTTACATTGAGAATAATGGGAAATTTTAACTAAACCTGCATGACATATATGAATGATATATGATTTATGAGTCTGAGAACATACAGCCTGTGAGTTTTGAGCTTAATTGTATGGTTACATTTAAACCATAATATCTTATTCCTGTGTGTTCCTTCCTTCTTTTTTATTCTGGTGTTCTTTGATTTGTTTTAATCTATATGTCCGATTATAGAATATAGATACATACCAAGAGAGTGATTGAGGCCTTGTTTGATTTTAACTCACTTATCCCAAATAAAGCCTACCTTTTACATCACCCTTGTTAACCCCCTTGAGCCTTTTAATCCCTTTTGTTTTATAACCACATCACTAACCTTAAGCAGAAAAACAAATTAAAAAATCCCAAGTTGAATCCTTGGTTAGCTTAAGATAGAAATAGTGTAATTGTTTAAGTGTGGAGAAACTTTTTAGGAACATAGATGATAGAAACAAAGGTAAAAAAGTTGAAAAGAATAAAGACATTTTAGGAAGCATGCTCATGTAAAATTAAAATAATTAATTACCATGTGCATTAAAAAAAAAAGAAAAGTACAAATTAAAGCAAATGCACATGGTATAAGAACAAAATATGAGCATGTGACATAAAAAGTGAAAAAAAATGTGGGAAAATAGGTAAAGAAGCTTTACTTTAGAAATTATGTATGTTAGGTGAGATCTTAGACTAATTAAGGATTCACTTATCAGCTCACTTAGCCTTATACATATACCCTCACCTTTACCTTGGCCCCATTACAACCTTAATTAAAGACCTCATGATTTTTGGTGTGTCTATATTTTATAATTGTTGATTGATTAGAGGAAAAACAAAGTTATAGAAAGTAAGGATAAAAAGAAGAATAAGAGTGATTAACCCAATAAACACTGAGTGATTGGAGAGTAAACACAAAATCCAGTGAGGGTTCAATAACTCATTAACATATATCTATGCTTAATTTACTAATTGTCTTGCAAGTTTATAAAATGTTTTTCTCTCCCATCTCAATTGTAAAAGTGCTTTATCATTATCTAAGGTTGGCTATATATATATATATATATATATATATATATATATATATATATATATATATATATATATATGATTCCTTGAGAAAGTGAATTGATTTTACTACATGTAAGCTTTATATATGAGTGAATAAATTAGAATTGCATCATGCATTTAGTTAATTGCATTTATATTAGAATTGCATTGCATGGCATCCAACCACTTCAAACCTTACTTTTTACCTTCGACATAGCATGAGGACATGCTATTACTTAAGTGTGGGGAGGTTGATAAACCCATATTTTATGATATATTTTGTGCTTAATCTGAATGATTTATTCAATCCTTCACCCACTTATTCCTATGCTTTAGAATTAATTATTTTAATTACCTTTATTTCCATTTGATGCCATGATTAGTGTGTTGAGTAGTTTCAGATCTTCTAAGGCAGGAATGACTTAAAGGATGGAAAAGGGAACATACAAAAATGGAAGGAAAGGGTAAAACGGAGCTTTTGGAGAAATAGGCATCCACGCGACCGCATGGACGACGCGACCGCGTGCCAAGAGCGAAGAAACAGTGACGCGGCTGCATGATTGACGCGACTGTGCGCCTAAAGAAGAACACCTATGACGCGGCCGCATGACTGACGCGATCGCGCGACAAAGAAAACTCCAATCGAAGCGACCGCGTGACCCACGCGGACGCGTGACAGAGGCCACGCACCAGAAATTGCAGAAAACGCTCATAGCGGATTCTGAAGCCCTTTTTGGCCCAAATCCAAGTCCAGAAGTCATAGACCAGAGGTTATGAAGTGGAGGAATGCATCCATTGAGGAAGAGATCGGCATTTTTAGTTACTTTCTATGATTTAGATCTAGTTTGGAGAGAGGTTCTCTCCTCTCTCTCTTTAGGATTAGAATTTAGGATTTAGGACTTCTCTTAGTTTTAGGAGTGACTCTCAATCCCAGTTTCAATGTTCTTTTACTCTATGTTATTTCTTATTTTCAGACATTTGAATGCTTGCTTGTATTAGTTATGTTGCCTATTTGGCTTATGCTACATTCATGTTATGATTTTCTTATTTAATGCTATTTGAGGTATTTCAGTTTAATATTGCTTTCTTTATTTATGCCATTGATTATTCCCAATCTGAAGACAATTTTTATTCCAGCAGATTTAATTTCTTTTCCTTTTGGTCTTGGTTGAGAAATCAGTAACTCAGGAGTTATCTTAGCTCAACATAATTGATAACTGTTATCTTTGCTAATTGAACTGAACTTCAATAATCCCAACCTATTCTTAGGAAATAAATAGGATTCGAAGGTCAACTAATTAGTCCCTTGACTTTCCTTTGCTTTAGCAAAGGTTGACTAAGTAGAATTAAGATTCAACTTTCAATATTATTGATAAGAATAACTAAGTCTGGACTTCCAATTTCTCATACCTTGCCAAAAGTTTGCTTTACAGTATTTATTTATTTTAACTGCCATTTAAATTATTTGCCATATTCATTCCTCATTCTTAAAACCCCCAATTTAAAAACTCATAACCAATAATAAGAACATACCTCCCTGCAATTCCTTGAGAAGACGACCCGAGGTTTAAATACTTCGGTTATCAATTTATTTAGGGGTTTGTTACTTGTGACAACCAAAACGTTTGTACGAAGGGATTTCTGTTGGTTTAGAATCTATACTTACAACGCAACTTTATAAAATTCTTTACTAGCAAAAATCCTAACATCAAAAAGAGCCCAAATCCTCGGCAACGACGCCATTTTGATGAGAGAACTTTTGCGTGGTATAGAATTCAGAATAAATTCCTGTTGCAAGTATAGCTTCTAAACCAACAAAAGTCCTTTCATACAAACGTTTTGGTTGTCACAAGTAACAAACCCCTAAATAAACTGATAACCGAAGTATTTAAACCTCGGGTCGTCTTCTCAAGGAATTGCAGGGAGGTATGTTCTTATTATTGGCTATGAAAAAGATAAAATTGGGGTTTTGAGAATGAGGAATAAATATGGCAAATAATTTAAATGACAATTAAAATAAATAAATACTGTAAAGCAAACCCTTTGGCAAGGTAGGAGAAATTAGGAGTCCAGACTTAGTTATTCTTATCAATAATAATGAAAGTTAAATCTTAATTCCACTTAGTCAACATTTGCTAAAGTAAAGGAAAGTCAAGGGACTAATTAGTTGACCTTCGAATCCTATTTATTTCCTAAAAAAAGGTTGGGATTATTGAAGTTCAGTTCACTTAGCAAGGATAACAGTTATCAATTATGTTGAGCTAAGATAACTCCTGAGTTACTGATTTCTCAACCAAGACCAAAAGGAAAAGAATTTAAATCTGCTGGAATAAAAATTGCCTTCAGATTGAGAATAATCAATGGCATAAATAAAGAAAGCAATATTAAACTGAAATACCTCAAATAGCATTAAATAAGAAAATCATAACATGAATGTAGCATAAGCCAAATAGGCAACATAACTAATACAAGCAAGTATTCAAATGTCTGAAAATAAGAAATAACATAGAGTAAAAGAACATTGAACCTGGGATTGAGAGTCACTCATAAAACTAAGAGAAGTCCTAAATCCTAAATTCTAATCCTAAAGAGAGAGAGGAGAGAACCTCTCTCCAAACTAGATCTAAATCATAGAAAGTAACTAAAAATGCCGAGACTCCCTGAATGGATGCATTCCCACACCTCATAACCTCTGGTCTATGCCTTCTGAACTTGGATTTGGGCCAAAAAGGGCTTCAGAATCCGCTATGAGCGTTTTCTGCAATTTCTGGTGCGTGGCCTCTGTCACGCGTCCGCGTGGGTCACGCGGTCGCGTTGATTGGAGTTTTCTTTGTCGTGCGGTCACGTCAGTCATGCGGCCGCGTCATAGGTGTTCTTCTTTAGGCACGCGGTCGCGTCAGTCATGCGGCCACGTCGCTGTTTCTTCGCTCTTGGCACGCGGTCGCATCGTCCATGCGGTCGCGTCGATGCTAGTTTCTCCAAAAACTCTGTTTTACGCTTTCCTTCTATTTTTGTATGTTCTCTTTTCCATCCTTTAAGTCATTCCTGCCTTAGAAGATCTGAAACTACTCAACACACTAATCATGGCATCGAATGGAAATAAAGGTAATTAAAATAATTAATTCTAAAGCATAGGAAACATGTTTTTCACATACATCACATAATAAGGGAGGAAAAGTAAAACCATGCAATTAATATGAATAAGTGGGTGAAGGATTGAATAAATCACTCAGATTAAGCACAAAATATATCATAAAATATGGGTTTATCAAGGTGCTAGGTTGGAACCTTCTCTTCTCTTCCCCTTAGCTTGTTTCAGCATTCTTGGCTGAATGTGGAAGGAGAGAGGAATTTCATTAAGTTACTTGGGCCGAAAGGGTTGGGCCTTGGGCCCCTTTTGGGCTTGGTTCAATCGATTCGGTCCATTCGGCCCAATCTTAGATCAAATTCTTTGAAATTAGTGTCAAAATTTTTGTTTTAATTAGCTCTATCCTATTTTAATATAAAATTCACATTTTTAATTTCCTTTATTCAAATTTAATTTATTGACTAATCATTTACTAATTTTATGGGATTTACAAGTAACATGATTGACAGAACTTGGGTAACAAGCAAATTGGTAAAGAGTTTTTGGAGGAAACTAATAGGCTGCGACTAGAGGCACCAATAATTAAGAGACCCCCTAGAAGACCAACCAAAAAAAGGATTGTTGATGTGGTGGATGAGTCTCAAATGCCACCACAAGGTAATAAGGTGAAGAAGTCTTTCAAGTTACAGGTAGTAAATGTGGACAGGAGGGATACTACCACAGGACTTGCAAAGGAGCACCTGCAAACCCAAATTGGCAACCAAAGAGAAAGATGGCAAAGCAATAACAAAATAGAAACCAATCATCACAAGAACCTACAGATCAACCTCCAGAATAGGTTAAATGATTTTATTTGTTATGTTATATTCTAATTATTGTTTATATGCATGAAAGAAGCTGAGATGTTGTTTTCTATTTGCATAGGATGCGAAAGGAGTTCAACCAAATAATACCCAGAATGTTGTTTCCATACCACTGGATCCAGTGGTATCCCACTTTCTTATATTTTTGTAGTTAGTGATTTTTTTCTAGTTATATTGATATTTTATGTTCTCTGTGGTTGTATAGAGTCACTTTTGGTATATGGTGAAAATTGTAAGAGTCCAAATTTTTGAAAATTAAATAGCAAGTTATTTTTAATTTATTATATTTGTTGATATTTTTATTTAAAGAAAATTATTTTCCTAAAAATAATTAAACTATATTTTAGGATACTTTAAGTTTAAAATCTATTAGGATTTATACAATTTTTTAAATAATTGAGTATTTTCATATTAGGAATTTAAAGTTTTAGTAATTGAAAATAATAAGAATTTTATACCATTTAAGTTGAATAATTGAAGGTTTTGATTAATTTTATGAACTAAAAGAAAATTTATTTATTTATTTCTAATTTTAAATTAGAGCTCTTAATTAAAAATAATTTGTAAGTTGAAAAGATAAATAGTATTCTTAAAGTTAATTATATTGGATTAAATTTAGTTTTAAATTAATACTCTACTCCATTACAAGAAAAACACCCATTCAAGTACACTTGAAAAGTGTAGCCAAAAGTGAAAAAAAATGATGCCTTAGGCTACGGCTACGCTTTTTGGGGTGATTCCTATTCGGTCGTTGCCTATTCTCAAAGGCTATGTTTTTCTGTACCAAGGGCTACGCTTCTGGCGTTTGGGAATAGGCTACGCTTTTCAAGTGATGATATCTAGGACCAAACGCTACGCTTTTCAGCTTTCATTTTTTCAGAATAGGCTACGCTTTTCAACGCTACTGCATCACTTGTAAAGCATAGCCACATTGTATACCATAGCTACTTTTTATAAGCGTAGCCTTAGGTCCCTTATTATTTTTTTTTATTTTCTGTATAACCATAGCTACTCTATAAAGTGTAGCCTTAGGTCCCTCATTATTTTTTTTATTTTTTTATTTTCTGTATGTATATAATATTCTAATAATTTTTTATACAACATAATATTTAATAATATTATTACATATATAATTCTACATTTTTAATTAAATGAGTTAAATATTATAAAATAAAATTAAACACATAATTATACTAAATAATTTTTTTAAACAATAAAAATTATCCTTACATAATTCAAAGACATAATCTTAAGAAGCAATTAACAATCAAAATATAACTTAAGTTAATTTAAGTCACATAAAACTTATATCACATCAATTAAAATGCAAAGCTTACACTCTATATCCGATAAGAGCTTAACAAACAGAAAATCGTCAATCTTCTAATCTTGGCATAATGACTAAAAAATCTTCTGAAGCGCCTTCAAATTCTTCTCAAACACATCTTTTTCATGCTGATCTTCGTCACCATCAAGAAAACTCTTGACCTTAACAATTATATCAGTGTTCATTCCCTTGTTCATTCCTAGCGGGGCTGCTGCAAAAAATACTTGCACTTCTAAGAAGTTTAAACAACAAAATTCTTCTAAAGGTACACAAAAGTAGTGTAAATAGAAATTAACTAAATCAAAATAGTAAGATCACAAACTGAGTTGAAATACTAAAATATATATGATCATTATACTAATAGCTGAATAAATGGACAAAGAAAAAGAAATTAATTGCTGAATATACCATTACCTATCTTCACTTCAAACAGCTTGAACTTTACTGCCAATAGGATATTTATCACCCAAACCAATCCCAGCATTATTTACCAAACAACTATAACAGTTACTCACCTTAAACAAAACTAAAAGCATTCTAATAGCTCGTTACCTATCAAAAGTAGTAAGCACTTTGATTTAGCAGATTTGATATTTTAGATAAATAAGATACAATACCACAGTATCTATTTGATTGATCACTTACTTTTTCTCTTCTCAGCTTGTTAGTTTTTTATTATTCTCATTAAAGTGGAATGCTAAATTCCCAGAATCATGCCAATCAGCTTAATTTCAAGTGGGAAAAACAGCGTTGCTTCAAAGAGTAAAGTGAGAATTATCAACCTAAATTGTAAAATTAAAAATGAATTGAGACAGATATAACAATTTTGCACCAATATCCCCAATGCAATTGACGGACCAAACATGAATCCCCTGGTGAATCAGAACCCAAAACACAATTCAAGAATACATCAAGTTACACAAGTAAATTGAAGCAAATGGCTTAAAAAATTGAAGACAAATTAATGAATAAAACTTCATAAACTAGTACATTAATCAGAAACTTTTTCACCTCCAAATTTTGAGAAATATAGTGCTGCTTACCTCTGAAATATGGGCTGTCGGATTACATTTTCTACGGCAACACCAATTAAAATCCTCCAAGTGATCTTGCACTACATATTGAAGACTAATAATAAGAATTAAAGGTATTTCAAAACTCAAATGCCCCTACACTGTTTTGAATTCCATTAATACAAATTACATAATAAGAATAGGAACTCTATAGCACAAATTCAATTGTACACAATAGAAGAACAAAAAAGCTTTGCCCCTAATGCAGTAATAAAATTTGAATGATGTGATGGTTGGCAGGCTTAGCTTTGGGATTGCAATGATCTTATTGATAACTGCCACAAGCATGAGTAAGAGGCAGCCTTATAGGATAGGTTGGTTGAATGGTGAATGCTACCTAGTCAAAAGGGTGTTTATGCCGGCTCAACCATATTGATCCTAGTAACCGTAGGTTCGGTAATTGGTTCGATTTTGTTAACCATAAAGGCCAATCAAACAGAACAATATCGCAAAATACATGGACAAACAGGGTGAGGAAGAATTGATCATCCAATTATTATACTTAGAAAGATGCCTTACAAGTTGCTAAGGTAAAAATCCAAGTTCACATTCCAAAGATATGCTTTCAAAGGAATACTAATATTATAATAATAGTTGTTCATTAAAAAGTGTTGCCACATCCAATTAAGATGAGTAAACATGCTTGTATAAAAATTTAAGTGCAGCATAAATTTAAGTACAAAAATATTATAATAATAGTTGTTATTATCACAAAAAGGAATTGATTCCCATAACCAGTCATATGCCTAGTCCCCCAAAGATGCATAAAGTGCTGCAGCTAAATTTAAGTATAAAAATACGCATACAAACACACATGGTATAATAATAGTAATTGAGCATTGTCATATGAATTGCAAGTACCAGAAAAATTTCATCTCCAGTGGCATATCTCCCTGCATGATCTTTCAGTAGCTTTTCAAGTGTTGAAAATAATGAAAAATATGCAACATTTAATTAAGGCAAGAAAAAAAACCACTCAAATGAATAATTGGTTTGGAAGTAACAAACCAGAATATATCTTAATGGTATTCAGTGAAGTGTCACCTGTGAAGCCCTTTCTAATGACACTTTGTGCCCAAGGAAGTTTTTCATGAGGGCCAACCTTTTTTCTCAATGATGTTATTCAGCAAAACAATATGTGCAACCTGTGGAGAGTGGATAAGATGATTAGAAAGCCAAGTAACAAAAAGGACTAGAGCTTAAGATTAAACAGCAGGTGTACCTGAAAATTGAGTGCTCTTTTGGGAACGTCATAAGGCAGCAAAGGGTATTGAGGATACTTATCGTCCAAATACTGCATATATAGAGAACATGAATAATTGAATATAAATAAGAATATATAAGAGAAACAGGGAAATTAAAATCATGAGTTGGAGGACCAACCATAATAATGGCTAAGGATTCAGCAAGAACAAAATCTCCATCCACTAGAATAGGAATTAAAGCAAGAGGATTCAACTTGAGGAACTCTAATGGTTGTTTAAACAAGGCAATTTAACAATACATGTAACAGAAATAAATACAGAGCATAGGTTTAGAACAAATTGGGGTCAGATTTGGAGGAAAAGCAAAAAGAATAGCAATCCAATGTAGCAACCAGCAGGGGAAAGAATGTTAACGCTACCAGCTAAAGATCCTTCACTCTTTGGAAAATCAAGTTCTTCCTTAACGAGAAAATGAAAAGGACAAAAAAAGAAAACAGAGAAGGAAGAAGACCGACAAACACAAGATCCATTCAGCTTACGCTAGTTGAGTCAGATAGCACGACAGAAATTGAAGCAGAGTACTGAACAAGCATCCATTCTTTAAGCTTGACAGAGCACATGTGAGCAAGGAGAAAGTAAGTATCCAACTGCCTTTGTAATTTGAAGCTGATAACACAAATAATGTCCTTAGTGAGAAGCAAAGAAACTAATCAAAGAAAATATTAGAATATATCTACCCAACCTTCAGCACTTAACTGTCGAAGTTATTGCACCAGGATATAAATTGGCTTCAGCACTTCAGTTAATTATCTGCATTAACCCTTCATAGAACTTCATCATACATATTTTGAATTTATATCTCATTTTCCTGAAAATGTCACATGATGTTTTATTAGAAAAGTTGCAGAAAAGGAGGAAAAAATGCAATGATTCCTCCAATGCATGAAACTTTATAAAGAGAGGTTATCTGAGCAACAGATTCAGTAGAGAGGTTATCTGAGCAACAGATTCCTCCCTTAGTAATTATGAAATTGTAAACAAGTTTGAGTTTTGCTTCTTGGGCTTCTTTTTTCTGAATATCTGAGCAATAGATTCAGTAGAGAGGTTATCTACATGTTGATACAATAGTCAAAGGTACAAAAAACTGCATTGCAGATTATATCAGTTTAATTAAATACCATAACAATCATTGGAAAAACAAGTTGCTATTTTCTTCTCATCCACATAGAGAAGCACCTACTTGAAATGAAATCACATTCGCTATAGAAAATAAAATAAATGCAAATCAAACCTGAGAATGACTCCAATCTCTTAACACACAGCAGCCTCCACATCATAAAGCAACAATAAAAATCATTGAGAGATTCAAAGTTACAATAAATCCTGCCACAAAGTATACTAGTAAAAAGGTTTTCTTTTAGTCACAATTTAATATACCCTTCCCAATTCCCAAAGACGCCCTTCCTATAAGAAATATACTAGCAAATTCAAAGTTAAAAAGTTACTCAATAATCCCTGAAGACAACTCTAAAATTGGAACCAAAACTCCAACTCTGTTTGGCACTAAGGAATCAACTTGCTTTACTTGTAATCAAGAATTTTTTATAGCTGTCTTGTGCAAAAATTTAAATTAAAATAAGGTAGGTACATAGCTTAAATCAGTAGCTACAATGCAACTAAAAGAAAGAGTAATGTTAAACCTTAGAATCAAAAACACCAGAAAAGATGAAGCTCAAACATGTTCCAGTTATTCCATTCCAGCACAAGGGCACGTGAACCCTCTAATGCACTTGTCTCATAAATTAGCACAACATGGCTGCAAAGTTATCTTGCAAGAAAATATGCAAGAGCTCATTGATGATGGAATCATGGATACCAATGGTAAGAGTTATAATTTTCACTTTTTACTCAACTTTACTATTTCGGATAAATCACAACAACTACTCATGCTAAATTTCATAGAATCTACAGAACATTGAGAACATTAGATCAATGTAATAAATCAAGAGAGTAAAGAAAGCATAGTGGATTGGCAAAGTTAGCAAAAGCAAATGATTCCAAACCAGCTAACATGCTCTTATCCATGATTCAATTCAATTCAACTCAACCTAGTGTTCTTCATTCACATTAATCATATATGATCTGTTAAACATGATTTTACAATGAAATAATATGTTGAACTGATTATGGCGAGATATATGATCTGGTATTAATCAACCCAATTAATTAGCAGATGGATCAAAATCGACTTGAGAAAACTAATCCAAATAGAAACCGAAACCTGAAGAAGAGGTCTGGGGAGATTGCAGCAGAACTTTTCAAAAGAGAGAATTGCATCCGCACCCTTGGCGTCGAAAACGGCACCAATGAAACGCCTGCAGAGACATTGAAATTGAAATTGAAATGATAATGAAATGAAAGTTGGAGAGAGAGAGGGGTTGGGAGTACGAACAGGAAGTAATCGTCGAAGCCGAAAGTGAGGACAGGAGCACGGCAAGCCCTAGCAGCGGCGGCGGCTTCAATTGACCCCAGGAGCGACGACAGTGCATGGCGGAACAACCTCCTTCTCTCTCGCGTCGCGTCTTCGTCCTCTCTCTCCATCTCGTCTGCGAATCATCTTTCTCTCTCTCCTCCGGACTCCCTCCTCCACGACGGCGATGGCGGCGGTTGCAGCGGTGTTGCGGCGGTGACCCCCTCTCACTCTCTGGTCTCTCGCTCGCGCTCTCATCTCTGTCTTCCTCCTCTCCTCCCTCTGGTTCACTCATTCTAAATCTGGGTATGTGTGTGTGAAAGGGTGCGTGGCGAAGGTGAGCTTTGGAGGCAGGCAGGGTTTCTACTTCGCGATGGTGACTTTGGAGGGAATGGGGGGCGACGAGGGTTTACAAAAGTGGATGAAGCTGCTTTGGAGGTGAGTGAGATTTGGAGGGAATGGACTAAAATTTTACTAAGTGTCATCAGTTTGCTTTCAGGGAAAGAGGAAAAAAATTTACTAAGTGTTAAGTTTTTTGCTCTAGATACATTAGGCATCATTTTTAAAACGCACCCAAAACTTAATAAATAGGCTACTCTTTAAAAGCGTCTCCTTTGATACGAAAAGTGAACCTATAGATATCAACCTACAGCTACGCTTTATAAGTGATTTCTATAATACCTAAGGCTACACTTTTTAAATGATGCCACATTTGTGTATCCTTTTCTCTTATAAAAAGGCAACACAGAGAAAAGCGTAGCCTATTCTATGAATAAACTACGCTTTTCAAATGTAGCTTAAAAAAAGTGTGGCTGAATGGGTATTTTTCTTGTAGTGAATAGGCTACGCTTTTCTTATATTTTTGTAGTTAGTGAATTTTTCTAGTTATATTGATATTTTGTGTTCTCTGTGGTTGTATAGAGTCACTTTTGGTATATAGTGAAAATTGTAAGACTCCAAATTTTTGAAAATTAAATAGTAAGTTATTTTTAATTTATTATATTTGTTTATATTTTTATTTAAATAAAATTATTTTCCTAAAAATAATTAAACTATATTTTAGGATACTTTAAGTTTAAAATCTATTAGAATTTATACAATTTTTTAAATAATTGAGTATTTTCATATTAGGAATTTAAAGTTTTAGTAATTGAAAATAATAAGAATTTTATACCATTTAAGTTGAATAATTGAAGGTTTTGATTAATTTTATGAACTAAAAGAAAATTTATTTATTTATTTCTAATTTTAAATTAGAGCTCTTAATTAAAAATAATTTGTAAGTTGAAAAGATAAATAGTGTTCTTAAAGTTAATTATATTGGATTAAATTTAGTTTTAAATTAATACTCTACTCGAACCTTAATTTCAAAATCAAAATCCTAATTTCACCCTGATTCTCAAATTGGAATCCATAACCCTAATCCCCATTTTCCTTCCATCACCAACCAAAAGCTCCACATATAACCACCCACACTCCCATGAACGAAGAAGGAGAGAGATCCGAGAGAGCAAAGAGGAAGAGAGGGAAGAGCATCATAGGAGGGAGCCTGGAACCGCCGCCGTCACCATCGCAGAGGAAGACCAGAACCGAGGGAGAGAACCGCGCGAGGAGAGGGAGGTGTCGCCGTCAAGGTCTTCATCATCGCCGTCCAAGGAGATTCACAAACAGAGGGAAGACGTGTTGTTCTGCCCAGAGCCACCGCGGGAAGATCACCGTTTGCCGCTGATGTGACTCCTGTCGCCGCCAGATCTGTCGTCGTCGCCTCAAGGTGTTGCCGCCATCGAGCTTCAAAGAGAGAGAAGGAGCTCGCGGAGAGTGAGAAAATGTGATGAGACTCAGCTGTTGCTGCTTCCATTCTTCCAGCCGCTATCATGGTTATTGCCACCGTGCATGGTCGCCGGGAGCAGCACTGACACCGTCGGAGTTCGCTGTTGCAGCTGCGGCTACTTCGTTCTGGGTTCCTTTCTTTGCGCAGTAAGTTGTTCTTGCCTTGAAACCCTCACTGCTAGCGTATAAGTATTCTGTTATGTTTGGTTAAAGATTCTGAGGTTTAGGTAATGTAGGTCGAGTCCCTGTTGTTGTATGTCGCACTTAGAGTTGCGGTTGCTGCTACGTATAGTGGGTGAAGCTGTGGTTGTGGCTGCCGCTATCGCAGGACAAGAAAGAAGGGTTTTGACGCACTATATAGCTACTGGGTTTCGAATAGTCAAGGTAGAGGGTTTTCTTAAAAATTATTTTCTATTATAGAATTGTTATAAATAGATTTGAAGTGAAAAACATATTTCTGTGATTATGTGGGTCTTATGGATGTGTTTGATTGCTTGATGAAATTATTCATTGCTTGAGTGGTGTTTGGTTGTTAATAAAGATGAATTTGAAAAATTTATTTGATTGAATATTATGAAAAATGGTTTTCTTGGTTTTGGAGTTAATTTGATATTGAAAATGAATCGGCATTGGAATTTGTTTTTGTTGATTTATCAGAAATGATATTTGAGAATGGTTTGAGAATATTGAATTTGGTATGTTGGATTTATCGAACATGATTTTTGAGATTTGAAACTGGTTTAAAATAATGAAATTGGTCTGATTTTAGAAATTATTTGAAAAGCGTTTGAGAAATGGTTTGGTTGGGACCCTTGAAGGGTGGCAAAGTCTGAATTTTAGAGGAGATACTGTCGAAATTTCTATAAAAATTAAAAGTTTCGTTTGAAGTGGTTTTTTAGAAAGATTTAGATTTTTAAGGATTTTATAATTTGATTTTGAGTTATTAAGAAAATGATTTCGTTTTGAGTTTGATTTATTTAGAAAAGAATGAATTATATTTGAATCTGAATTATTGATGAACGGAATGAGAAGTGTGATGAATGAATGAATGTGAGAATGAGGAATGATGATAATTGAAATTGAATGAAGAATGAGGAGGATTGATTTTAAAGTATGATTTTTGAATGAATTGAATGATATTGAGAATGGATTTGAAATTGAAATTGAATTTGATTGAGATACCTAGGTAGTAGCAAGGGTTGCGGTTCGTCCCACTTGCTCTAAGTCAGTGATTGTGACGCCTGGGTAATTGTGGTGCACGAAATTGCAATCACACTTTGCAATCCCGCACAACTAACCAGCAAGTGCACTGGGTCGTCCAAGTAATACCTTACGTGAGTAAGGGTCGATCCCACGGAGATTGTCGGCTTGAAGCAAGCTATGGTTACCTTGTAACTCTTAGTCAGGATATCAAAGATTATCAGGATTGATTGTAAAAAGCAAAAGAACATAGAACAGGTACTTGAATTGCAGTGATGGAGAATAGGTTGAGGTTTTGGAGATGCTCTGTCTTCTGAACCTCTGCTTTCCTACTGTCTTCTTCTTCAAACACGCAAGGCTCCTTCCATGGCAAGCTGTATGTAGGGTTTCACCGTTGTCAATGGCTACCTCCCATCCTCTCAGTGGAAATGTTCAACTCACCCTGTCACGGCACGGCTATCCAGCTGTCAGTTCTCGATCATGTCGGAATAGAATCCAGTTATTCTTTTGCGTCTGTCACTAACGCCCCACAATCGCGAGTTTGAAGCTCGTCACAGTCATTCAATCATTGAATCCTACTCAGAATACCACAGACAAGGTTTAGACCTTCCGGATTCTCTTGAATGCCGCCATCAATTCTAGCTTATACCACGAAAATTCTGATTAAGGAATCCAAGAGATATCTACTCAATCTAAGGTAGAACGGAGGTGGTTGTCAGGCACGCGTTCATAGTTGAGAATATGATGAGTGTCACGGATCATCACATTCATCCGGGTTAAGAACAAGTGATATCTTAGAACGGAAGCAAGCATGATTGAATAAGAAACAGTAGTAATTGCATTAATCCATCAAGACACAGCAGAGCTCCTCACCCCCAACCATGGGGTTTAGAGACTCATGCTGTAAAAGGTACAATGAGAAACGTGTAAAGTGTCATGAGGTACAGATACAATGTCAAAAGATCCTATTAATAGTGAACTAGTAACCTAGGGTTTATAGAAATGAGTAAATGACAGAAAAATCCACTTCCGGGCCCACTTGGTGTGTGCTTGGGCTGAGCATTGAAGCATTTTCGTGTAGAGGCTCTTTCTGGAGTTAAACGCCAGCTTTTATGCCAGTTTGGGCGTTTAACTCCAATTTCTATGCCAGTTCCAGCGTTAAACGCTGGGAATTCTGAAGCTGATTTGCAACGCCGGTTTGGGCCATCAAATCTCGGGCAAAGTATGAACTATTATACATTGCTGGAAAGCCCAGGATGTCTACTTTCCAACGCCATTGAGAGCGCGCCAATTGGGCTTCTGTAGCTCCAGAAAATCTACTTCGAGTGCAGGGAGGTCAGAATCCAACAGCATCTGCAGTCCTTTTCAGCCTCTAAATCAGATTTTTGCTCAGAACCCTCAATTAGCCAGAAAATACCTGAAATCACAGAAAAACACACAAACTCATAGTAAAGTCCAGAAAAGTGAATTTTAACTAAAAACTAATAAAAATATACCAAAAACTAACTAAATCATACTAAAAACATACTAAAAACAATGCCAAAAAGCGTATAAATTATCCGCTCATCACAACACCAAACTTAAATTGTTGCTTGTCCCCAAGCAACTGAAAATCAAAATAGAATAAAAAGAAGAGAATATACTATAGATTCCAAAATATCAAAGAAACATAGTTCCAATTAGATGAGCGGGACTAGTAGCTTTTTGCTTCCGAACAGTTTTGGCACCTCGCTTTATCCTTTGAGGTTCAGAATGATTGGCATCCATAGGAACTCAGAATTCAGATAGTGTTATTGATTCTCCTAGTTAGGTATGATGATTCTTGAACACAGCTACTTTATGAGTCTTGGCCGTGGCCCAAAGCACTCTGTCTTCCAGTATTACTACCGGATACATACATGCCACAGACACATGATTGGGTGAACCTTTTCAGATTGTGACTCAGCTTTGCTAGAGTCCCCAATTAGAGGTGTCCAGGGTTCTTAAGCACACTCTTTTGCCTTGGATCACAACTTTAATATTTTTTTTCTTTTTTTTTTCTTTTTCTCTTTCTTTTCTTTTCATTTTTTTTTTGTATTCACTGCTTTTTCTTGCTTCAAGAATCACTTTGATGATTTTTTAGATCCTCAATAACAGTTCTCCTTTTCCATCATTCTTTCAAGAGCCAACAATTTTAACATTCTTAAAACAACAAATTCAAAAGACATATGCACTGTTCAAGCATTTATTCAGAAAACAAAAAGCATTGTCACCACATCAAACTAATTCAACTAGTTTCAAAAATGAATTCGAAATCCTGTACTTCTTGTTCTTTTGTGATTAAAGCATTTTTCATTTAAGAGAGGTGATGGATTCATAGGACATTCATAGCTTTAAGGCATGATCTTTTAAATTCTTATTAATTATGAATTAAGAACAAGACTCAAAAATAGATATAAGATAAGACTAGTAGGAATAGAAAATAAAAATTTAAATAGGCCCCTAATGATATAGGTTATCACAGAGTTAGGACTCAACAACCTTGATTTTGAGAAGTGGATGCTCCCTCAACTTGAGAGGAGAGCTTTTGGCGTTTCAACTCTTGAAGTTCACGCCCCTGCTTCTCTTGTTCCTTCAGCAATTTGCAGAGCATGCAGTTCTGATTCTGCTGTTCTTCCTTAAGTTGCTCCATAGTTTCTTGTAACTTGGTGATAGATGCTTCTAGGCTGGTCCAGTAGTCAATTTTAGGGAATTCAGGGAGGAATTCCTGCGCCCTCTTCTTGATAGAGTTGTCTTGCATTTGTCCTTCCATTGACTTCTTGGTGATTGGATGTTCAATGGGTATGAATTCATCTATTCCCATCTTCACCCCAGCCTCTTTACAGAGCAAGGAGATCAAGCTTGGGTAAGCCAGTTTGGCTTCAGTGGAATTCTTATTTGCAATTGTATAGATCTCACAAGCAATCAGATGATGAACCTCCACTTCTTTTCCAAGCATAATGCAATGAATCATCACTGCTCTCTTGATAGTGACCTCAGAACGGTTGCTAGTGGGCAATATGGAACGCCCAATAAAGTCTAGCCAACCTCTTGCAATTGGTTTGAGGTCTCCCCTCTTGAGTTGGTTTGGGATACCCTTTGAATTGGTTACCCACTTAGTTCCAGGGAGGCATATGTCCTCTAGAACTTGATCCAACCCTTTATCTGCTCTCACCATTCTCCTATTAAAGGATTCAGGATCATCTTGCAGTTGAGGCAATTTGAAAATTTCTCTTATTTTGTCCAGATGGAAGTAGATAACTTTCCCTCTGACCATGGTTCTGTAAGTATGGAAAGCAGTTCCAGTCATTCTCTGCTTATCTGTCAGCCACAGATTTGAGTAGAATTCCTGAACCATATTTCTTCCAACCTTTATCTCAGGATTGGTTAGAACTTCCCATCCTCTGTTTCGAATTTGCTCTTGGATCCCCGGATATTCATCTTCTTTCAGATCGAATTTGACTTCCGGGATCACTGACCTCAGACCCATTATTTTATGATAATGGTCTTCATGTTCTTTGGTTAAGAACTTCTCTTGATTCCAAAGATTCTTTGGATTATTCTCTTTCTTTCCTCTTAAATTGGTTTGTTTTCCCTTGGGAGCCATGATCTTGATGAATCTTGGCTTAGTGATCACGGAAAAGCACACCAAACTTAGAGGTTTGCTTGTCCTCAAGCAAAAGAAAGGAAAGAGGAGAGAGAGGAGAAGAGCAAATTCGAATGGTGTGGGGGATTAGGGAGGCCGAACATGTATATATAAGGGGGGAAGGAGAGATTTCGAAAATTTGGAAGGAGATTTGAGAAGATATGGAAAGAAATTGAGAGAAAGTTGAGTTTTTGAACAAGATTTGGGAAGGATTTGAGAGAGATTTGAAGAATGATTTTGATTTTTTGAAGATTTGAAGAGGAATGATGAAAGTTTGAAATGTGTTTGTGTAGAAAAGTATGGTTCAAAAAAGGAAAGTTTGAAAAAAATTTAATCAGAAAGCAAAATCTTTGTCCCCCACCTTTCTGGCGTTAAACGCCCAGAATGGCATCCATTCTGGCGTTTAACGCCCATTTGCTAGCCATTGTGGGCGTTTAACGCCCAGCCAGGTACCCTGGCTGGCGTTAAACGCCAGAGTCCCCTTTGCCACTGGGCGTTTTGTTAAACGCCCAGGATGCTGCACACCTGGCGTTAAACGCCCAGAATGGTGCCCATTCTGGCGTTTAATGCCCAAAATGGCACCCTTACTGGCGTTAAACGCCCAGAATGGTGCCCATTCTGGCGTTTAACGCCCAAAGTACCTCTTACTGGCGTTTTTTCGCCAGTAAGCTCTTTTTCTCTGCTTTTTGCACTGAATCCTTCTGTAACTCTGTGAATTCCTTCAATTTTGATAATTGCCCTTGTAGAAATAAAACATATAACCTGCTAATGACTGGGTTGCCTCCCAGCAAGCGCTTCTTTATTGTCTTTAGCTGGACCTTTACTGAGGATCATTCCAGCCTCAGTTTTGAGCATTCCTACTCAAAATTGCTTTCAAGATCATGCTTGATCCTCTGTCCATTAACAATGAACTTTTTGTCAGAATCAATATCCTGAAGCTCAACATATCCATATGGTGACACTCCTATAATCACATACGGACCCCTCCACCGGGATTTAAGTTTTCCTGGGAACAATCTGAGCCTAGAGTTGAATAGCAGAACCTTTTGTCCTGGCTCAAAGACTCTGGAGGACAACTTCTTGTCATGCCACTTCTTTGCCTTTTCCTTATAAATCTTTGCATTTTCGAAGGCACTGAGTCTAAATTCATCTAGCTCATTTAACTGGAGTAATCTCTTCTCACTAGCTAACTTAGCATCCAGGTTTAGGAATCTGGTTGCCCAGTAGGCTTTATGTTCCAGTTCCACGGGCAAATGACAGGCCTTGCCATACACAAGTTGGTATGGTGAGGTTCCAATTGGGGTCTTAAATGCTGTTCTGTATGCCCACAGAGCATCATCTAAGCTCCTTGCCCAATCCTTTCTTCGGGCCATCACAGTCCGTTCTAGGATTCTTTTTAGCTCTCTGTTAGAGACCTCAGCTTGCCCATTTGTTTGTGGATGATACGGGGTAGCCACTTTGTGGCTAATTCCATATCGGACCATAGCAGAGTACAACTGTTTATTGCAGAAATGAGTGCCCCCATCACTGATTATGACTCTGGGAACACCAAATCTGCTGAAGATGTGTTTCTGGAGGAATTTCAGCACGGTCTTAGTATCATTAGTGGGTGTGGCAATTGCTTCTACCCATTTAGATACATAGTCCACTACCACCAGAATGTAAGTGTTTGAGTATGATGGTGAGAATGGACCCATAAAGTCAATTCCCCATACATCAAACAACTCAATCTCTAAAATCCCTTGTTGAGGCATGGCGTATCCATGAGGTAAGTTACCCGCTCTTTGGCAGCTGTCACAGTTACACACAAACTCTCGGGCATCTCTATAGAGAGTAGGCCAGTAGAAGCCACATTGGAGGACCTTAGTGGCTGTTCGCTCACTTCCAAAATGTCCCCCATACTGTGATCCATGGCAATGCCACAGGATCCTCTGTGCTTCTTCTCTGGGTACACATCTGCGGATCATTCCGTCTGCACATCTCTTAAAGAGATATGGCTCATCCCATAGGTAGTACTTGGCATCTGAAATTAATTTCTTTCTTTGCACTCTGCTGTACTCCTGTGGTATGAACCTCACAGCTTTATAATTTGCAATATCTGCAAACCATGGAGCTTCCTGGATGGCAAAGAGTTGCTCATCTGGAAAAGTCTCAGAAATCTCAGTAGAAGGGAGGGACGCCCCAGCTACTGGTTCTATTCGGGACAGATGATCAGCTACCTGGTTCTCTGTCCCTTTTCTGTCTCTTATTTCTATATCAAACTCTTGCAGAAGCAACACCCATCTTATAAGCCTGGGTTTTGAATCCTGCTTTGTGAGTAAGTATTTAAGAGCAGCATGGTCAGTGTACACAATCACTTTGGATCCCACTAGATAGGATCTAAACTTGTCAATGGCATAGACCACTGCAAGTAACTCTTTTTCTGTGGTTGTGTAATTCTTCTGTGCATCATTTAGAACATGGCTGGCATAATAAATGACGTGCAGAATCTTGTTATGCCTCTGTCCCAACATTGCACCAATGGCATGGTCACTAGCATCACACATTAGTTCAAATGGTAATGTCCAATCTGGTGCAGAGATGACTGGTGCTGTGACCAGCTTGGCTTTCAGGGTCTCAAATGCCTGTAGACACTGTGTGTCAAACACAAATGGTGTGTCGGCAGCTAGCAGGTTGCTCAAAGGTTTTGCAATTTTCAAAAAATCCTTTATGAACCTTCTGTAGAATCCTGCATGCCCCAGAAAGCTTCTGATTGCCTTAACATTGGCAGGTGGTGGTAATTTTTCAATTACCTCTACCTTTGCCTTATCCACCTCTATTTCCCTGCTTGAAATTTTGTGCCCAAGGACAATTCCTTCAGTCACCATAAAGTGACATTTCTCCCAGTTTAAAACCAGGTTAGTCTCTTGGCACCTTTTCAGGACAAGTGCTAGGTGGTTAAGACAGGAGCTGAATGAGTCTCCATATACTGAGAAGTCATCCATGAAGACTTCCAGGAATTTCTCCACCATATCAGAGAAGATGGATAGCATGCATCTCTGAAAGGTTGCAGGAGCATTACACAGACCAAAAGCATCCTCCTGTAGGCAAACACGCCAGAAGGGCAAGTAAATGCTGTTTTCTCTTGGTCCTGAGGATCTACTGCAATTTGGTTGTAACCTAAGTAGCCATCCAAAAAGTAGTAATAATCATGACCAGCTAGTCTTTCTAGCATTTGGTCTATGAATGGTAAAGGAAAATGATCCTTTCTGGTGGCTGTATTGAACCTCCTGTAGTCAATACACATACGCCACCCTGTGACTGTTCTTGTAGGAACCAGTTCATTTTTTTTCATTATGAACCATTGTCATGCCTCCCTTTTTGGGGACAACTTGGACAGGGCTCACCCAGGGGCTATCAGAAATAGGATAAATAATCCCAGCCTCTAGTAATTTAGTGACCTCTTTCTGCACCACCTCCTTCATGGCTGGATTTAGCCTCCTTTGTGGTTGGACCACTGGTTTGGCATTATCCTCCAACAGGATCTTGTGCATGCATCTAGCTGGGCTAATGCCCTTAAGATCACTTATGGACCACCCAAGAGCTGTCTTGTGTGTCCTTAGCACTTGAATCAGTGCTTCCTCTTCCTGTGGATTTAAAGCAGAGCTTATAATCACTGGAAAAGTGTCACCCTCTCCCAGAAATGCATACTTCAGGGATGGGGGTAGTGGTTTGAGTTCAGGTTTGGGAGGCTTATCCTCCTCCTGAAAAATTTTCGAAAATTCTTTGTTTCTTGTGGTTCTTCTTGATCAGGTTGAGCATCCTTGAAGATGTCCTCAAGCTCTGATTCTAGGCTTTCAGTCATATTGATCTCTTCCACCAAAGAGTCAATAATGTCAGCGTCCATGCAGTCATTTGGTGTGTCTGGATGCTGCATAGCTTTTACAGCATTCAACTTGAACTCATCCTCATTGACTCTCAGGGTTACTTCCCCTTTTTGTACATCAATGAGAGTTCGTCCAGTTGCTAGGAAAGGTCTTCCTAGAATGAGAGTTGCACTCTTGTGCTCCTCCATTTCCAGCACTACAAAGTCAGTTGGAAAGGCGAATGGCCCAACCTTGACAATCATGTCCTCTATTATGCCTGATGGGTGTTTAATGGAGCCATCAGCAAGTTGAAGGCATATCCGGGTTGGTCTGACTTCTTCAGTCAATCCAAGCTTTCTGATAGTGGATGCAGGTATTAGATTGATGCTTGCTCCAAGATCACATAGGGCTGTCTTGGTGCAGGCACCTTCTAATGTGCATGGTATCATAAAGCTCCCTGGATCTTGAAGCTTTTCTGGTAAGCTTTTCAGAATGACTGCACTGCATTCTTCAGTGAGAAACACTTTTTCAGTTTCTCTCCAATCCTTCTTATGACTTAAGATCTCTTTCATGAACTTAGCATAAGAAGGTATTTGCTCAAGTGCCTCTGCAAACGGAATCTTTATTTCAAGAGTCCTTAGATAGTCTGCAAAGCGGGCAAATTGCTTATCCTGTTCCGCTTGGCGGAGTTTCTGAGGATAAGGCATCTTGGCTTTATATTCTTCAACCTTAGTTGCTGCAGGTTTATTCCTTACAGAAGTGGTTGAAGAAGCCTTTTTAGAGGGATTACTATCAGCACTCTCAGGTGTCTGATCCTCCCTTGACATCTGAACGCCAGGCATGGGTGAAGATTGGGCGTTTAACGCCAACTTCTCTCCCTTTTC
>NC_080382.1:32863141-32936064 GCF_014773155.1 Arachis stenosperma | reverse complement strand
AAAGCAGAGAGACGGAAGGGAAGGCATCTTCATAACGCTTATCTGAAGCTCTTACACCAATGATATACATAAGTATCCCTATCTTTATCTTTTATGTTATTTTCGTTCATCACCATTACATTTGAGTCTGCCTGACTGAGATTTACAAGATGACCATAGCTTGCTTCATACCACCAATCTCCGTGGGATCGACCCTTACTCACGTAAGGTATTACTTGGACGACCCAGTGCACGTGCTGGTTTTTGTGCGAAGTTGTAGTGATCACAATTTCGTGCACCAAGGTTTTGGCGCCGTTGCCGGATGTTCTTGTGTATGGACAACTGACGGTTCATCTTGTTGCTTAGATTAGGTATTATTTTTTCTTCAGAGTTCTTAAGAATGAATTCTAGTGTTTCAAGTGATGTTCTTATCATCACCAAAGCTGATTGATCATCATCAATTTAGCTCTTGAATGCAATGTCCTGCTGAAGCTTAGCCGGCCCTGTCTAATTCCTTTAGACTAAAGCTTTAGACTAACATTGCATGATTCCTGAATTCTCATTAAGAATTTTGATACCTTTATTTCCTTTTCACTTAATTTTCGAAAAAGCAAAAAAAAAAAATTACAAAATCATAAAATCCAAAATATTTCTTGTTTAAGTCTAGAGTCTCATCTTAAGTTTGGTGTCAATTGCATGTTTCTGTTCTTCTTGCATTTTTCGAATTTTTTGCATGGGTCTTAATTAATCTTCAAGTTGTTCTTGATGATTTCTTGTTTTGATCTTTGAATTCTATTGACTTGAGTGTTTTGTTGTTTCTCATATCATTCTCATTTTGTTAATGTCAGTAGTGTACAAACTGCTAAGTTTGGTGTCTGCATGCTTGTTATTTGATTTTAATTGCATTTTGATTATTCCTCATTATTAAAAATCCAAAAATATTTTTAATTTGTGTCTTTTCAGTCAATAATACAGAGAATTGAAGATTCGGAACATACTACAGAGGAATCACACAGAAAAGCTGAGCATTCAAAAATGCCCAGTGAAGAAGACAGACTGGCGTTTAAACGCCAGCCAGGGTGCCTGGCTGGGCGTTTAACGCCCAAAAGGGTAGTAGTTTGGGCGTTAAACGCCAGAATGTGCACCATTCTGGGCGTTTAACGCCAGGATGGCAAAGGGGGAAGATTTTGTTTTCAAAATCAATTTTTTTCAAGTTTTCAAAGTTTTTCAAAATCAAATCTTTTTCAAATCATATCTTTTCAATCAAATGTTTTCAAAATCAATTTCTTTCCTTTTTCAAAGATACTTACTAACAATTAATGATTTGATTGCACATTTTTTGCCTCTTCTGTTGAGGAAGGTTTTATGTTTGAATCATATCTTTTCTTGTTAGGCAAGTCATTAATTTTTAAAAACCATATCTTTTCAAATTGTTTTCAAATCATATCTTTTTAAAAATTGTTTTCAAATCATATTTTTTTAAAATTGTTTTTAAATCACATCTTTTTAAAACCAATCATATCTTCTTAACCACATCTTCTTCAAAATAGTTTTCAATCAAATCTTTTTGATTTCTAATTTCAAAATCTTTTTCAAAAATCACTTGATTTCTTTTCCACTTTTATTTTCGAAAATCAATTAAGTGTTTTTCAAAATGTTTTCAAAATCTTTTACTTAATTTTCGAAAATTACTTCCCTTCTTCTCACATCCTTCTATTTTTGGAATAACTCTATTCCTTAATGCAAAATTCGAACTCCATCTTCTTTGATAAGTTCGAATTTTCTACTTCTGTCTTCCATTTTTCTTCCTCTGACACCTCAAGGAATCTCTATACTGTGACATAGAGGATTCCATATTTTCTTGTTTTCTTCTCTTTCATATGAGCAGGAACAAAGACAAAGGCATTCTTGTTGAAGCTGACCCTGAACCTTAAAGGACCTTGAAGAGAAAGCTAAGAGAAGCCAAAGCACAACTCTCTTTAGAGGACCTGACCGAATTCTTCAAAGAAGAAGAAGACATGGCAGCCGAAAACAACAACAATGCCAACAATGCAAGGAAGGTGCTGGGTGACTTCACTGCACCTACTCCTGATTTCTATGGGAGAAGCATCTCTATCCCTGCCATTGGAGCAAACAACTTTGAGCCTAAGCCTCAATTAGTTTCTCTAATGCAACAGAATTGCAAGTTCCATGGACTTCCAATGGAAGATCCTCATCAGTTCTTAGCTGAATTCTTGCAAATCTGTGACACAGTCAAGACTAATGGGGTTAACCCTGAGGTCTACAGACTGATGCTATTCCCTTTTGCTGTAAGAGACAGAGCTAGAATATGGTTGGATTCTCAACCTAAAGAAAGCCTGGACTCTTGGGAAAAGCTAGTCAATGCCTTCTTGGCAAAGTTCTTTCCACCACAAAGATGGAGTAAGCTTAGAGTGGAAGTCCAAACCTTCAGACAGAAGGATGGAGAATCCCTCTATGAAGCTTGGGAAAGATACAAACAATTAATCAGAAGATGTCCCTCAGACATGCTTTCTGAATGGAGCATCATAGGTATTTTCTATGATGGTCTCTCTGAACTATCCAAGATGTCTTTGGATAGCTCTGCTGGAGGATCTCTTCATCTGAAGAGACGCCTGCAGAAGCTCAAGAATTGATTGAAATGGTTGCAAATAACCAATTCATGTACACTTCTGAAAGGAATCCTGTGAACAATGGGACTAGTCAGAAGAAAGGAGTTCTTGAGATTGACACTCTGAATGCCATATTGGCTCAGAACAAGATATTGACTCAACAAGTCATATTGATTTCTCAGAGTCTGTCTGGAATGCAAAATGCACCAAACAGTACTAAGGATGCTTCATCTGAGGAAGAAGCTTATGATCCTGAGAACCCTTCCATGGAAGAGGTGAATTACCTAGGAGAACCCTATGGAAACACCTATAATTCTTCATGGAGAAATCACCCAAATCTCTCATGGAAGAATCAAGAGAGACCTCAACAAGGTTTCAATAATAATGGTGGAAGAAACAGGTTTAACAATGGCAAACCTTTTCCATCATCTTCTCAGCAACAGACAGAGAATTCTAAGCAGAACCCCTCTGACTTAGCAACCATGGTCTCTGATCTAATCAAAACCACTCAAAGTTTCATGACTGAAACAAGGTCTTCCATTAGGAATTTGGAAGGACAAGTGGGACAGCTGAGCAAGAAAGTTACTGAACTCCCTCCAAGTACTCTTCCAAGCAATACAGAAGAAAATCCAAAAGGAGAGTGCAAAGCCATAAACATGGCCGAATTTGGAGAGGAAAGAGAGGAAGTGGACGCCACTGAGGAAGGCCTCAATGGGCGTGCACTAGCCTCAACTGAGTTCCCCAATGAGGAACCATGGGAATCTGAGGCTCAAAATGAGACCATAGAGATTCCATTGGACTTACTTCTGCCATTCATGAGCTCTGATGAGTATTCTTCCTCTGAAGAGGATGAGTATGTCACTGAAGAGCAAGTTGCTAAATACCTTGGAGCAATCATGAAGCTAAATGACAAGTTATTTGGAAATGAGACTTGGGAGGATGAACCACCCTTGCTCACCAAAGAACTGAATGACTTGTCTAGGCAGAAACTGCCTCAAAAGAGGCAGGATCCTAGGAAGTTTTCTATACCTTGTACCATATGCACCATGACCTTCAAGAAGGCCTTGTGTGACTTAGGGTCAAGTGTAAACCTCATGCCCCTCTCTGTAATGGAGAAATTAGGGATCTTTGAGGTGCAAGCTGCAAGAATCTCATTAGACATGGCAGACAATTCAAGAAAACAAGCTCATGGACTTGTAGAGAATGTTTTGGTGAAGATTGAAGACCATTACATCCCTACTGACTTCATAGTCCTAGAGACTGGGAAGTGCATGGATGAATCCATCATCCTTGGCAGACCCTTCCTAGCCACAGCAAAGACTGTGATTGATGTTGATAGAGGAGAGTTGATCATTCAAGTGAATGAAGAATCCTTGGTGTTTAAGGCCCAAGGACATCCCTCTATCATCATGGAGAGGAAGCATGAAGAGCTTCTCTCAAAACAGAGCCAAGCAGAGCCCCCACAGTCAAACTCTAAGTTTGGTGTTGGGAGGCCACAACCAAACTCTAAGTTTGGTGTTGAACCCCCACATTCAAACTCTAAGTTTCGTGTTGGGAGGTTCCAACACGGTTCTGAGTATTTCTGAGGCTCCATGAGAGTCCTCTGTCAAGCTACTGACATTAAAGAAGCGCTTGTTGGGAGGCAACCCAATGATTATAATTTATATAGTTTCTTTTGTTATTTTATCTTTTTTGTAGGTTGATAATCATAAGAAGTCACAAAAACAATGAAAAAAGCAAAAACAAGAATGAAAAACAGGAAGAAAAACAGCACACCCTGGAGGAGAAGAAGCTGGCGTTCAAACGCCAGTAATGCTAGCTGTTGGGCGTTTAACGCCCAGTCTGGCACCATTCTGGGCGTTTAACGCCAGAAAGGGGCACCAGACTGGCGTTAAACGCCAGTAAAGGGCAACAACCTGGCGTTAAACGCCAGGAATGGGCACCAGCCCGGCGTTTAACGCCAGAAATGGCTCAAAACGTGGATTTTGATGCCATTTGGTGCAGGGATGACTTTTCCTTGACACCTCAGGATCTGTGGACCCCACAGGATCCCCACCAACCCCACCACTCTCTCTCTTCTTCTTCACCCATTCACCAATCACCTCAACATCTCTTTCTCTTCACCACTCACATCCATCCTTCATAAACCACCACTTCTCCCCCTTTTTTTGGCCGAACCACAAAGCCATCTCCCTCTCTCCCATTTCTTCTTCTTCTACTCTCTTCTTTCTTCTTTTGCTCGAGGACGAGCAGACCTTTTAAGTTTGGTGTGGTAAAAGCATTGCTTTTTGTTTTTCCATAACCATTTATGGCATCCAAAGCCGGTTCAACTGAGAAGGCATGACCTCAAGCCCATCACTAAGAAGAAGATGGAGCAAACAAGAGACCCCTCTCATCAAGAAATCCCTGAGATACCTCAAGGGATGCACTTTCCTCCACAAGACTACTGGGAGCAAATTAACACCTCCCTAGGAAAATTAATTTCTAACATGGGACAACTAAGGGTGGAGCACCAAGAACATGCCATCCTCCTCCATGAAATTGGAGAAGATCAAAGGATCATGAGAGAGGAGCAACAAAGACAAGGAAGAGACATTGAGGAGCTCAAGCACTCCATAGGATCTTCAAGAGAAAGAAAGAGCCACCATCACTAAGGTGGACCCGTTCTTTAATCTCCTTGTTCTTTATTTTTCTGTTTTTCGAATTTTAGTGCTTTATGTTTATCCATGTTTGTGTCTTATGATCATTAGTGTCTTAGTATCTATGCCTTAAAGCTATGAATATGAATCCATCACCTTTCTTAAAAGAAAACTGTTTTTATCACAAAAGAACAAGAAGTACAGGATTTCGAATTCATCTTTAAAACTAGCTTAATTAGTTTGATGTGGTGGCAATGCTTTTGTTTTCTGAATGTATGCTTGAACAGTGCATATATCTTTTGAATTTGTGGTTCATGAATGTTAAATTGTTGGCTCTTGAAAGAATGATGAAAAGGAGACATGTTACTGAGGATCTGAAAAATCATAAAAATGATTCTTGAAGCAAGAAAAAGCAGTGAATACAAAAAAAAAAGGAGAAAAAGAAGGAGAAAAACGAAAAAAAGGGAGAAAGAGAAAAAGAAAGAAAAAGAAAGAAATAAAGTTGTGATCCAAGGCAAAAAGAGTGTGCTTAAGAACCCTGGACACCTCTAATTGGGGACTTTAGCAAAGCTGAGTCACAATCTGAAAAGGTTCACCCAATTATGTGTCAGTGGCATGTATGTATCCGGTGGTAATACTGGAAGACAGAGTGCTTTGGGCCACGGCCAAGACTCAATAAGTAGCTGTGTTCAAGAATCATCATACTTAACTAGGAGAATCAATAACACTATCTGGATTCTGAGTTCCTAAAGAAGCCAATCATTCTGAATTTCAGAGGATAAAGTGAGATGCCAAAACTGTTTGGAGGCAAAAAGCTACTAGTCCCGCTCATCTAATTTGGAGCTATGTTTCATTGATAATTTGGAGTCTATAGTATATTCTCTTCTTTTTATCTTATTTGATTTTCAGTTGCTTGGGGACAAGCAACAATTTAAGTTTGGTGTTGTGATGAGCGGATAATTTGTATGCTTTTTGGCATTGTTTTTAGTATGTTTTTAGTAGTTTTAGTTTAGTTTTTATTATATTTTTATTAGTTTTTAATTAAAATTCACTTTTCTGGACTTTACTATGAGTTTGTGTGTTTTTCTGTGATTTCAGGTATTTTCTGGCTGAAATTGAGGGACCTGAGCAAAAATCTGATTCAGAGACTGAAAAGGACTGCAGATGCTGTTGGATTCTGACCTCCCTGCACTCGAAGTGGATTTTCTGGAGCTACAGAAGCCCAATTGGCGCGCTCTCAACGGCGTTGGAAACTAGACATCCTGGGCTTTCCAGCAATATATAATAGTCCATACTTTGCCCAAGATTTGATGGCCCAAACCGGCGTTCAAAGTCACCTCAAGAAATTCCAGCGTTAAACGCCGGAACTGGCACCTAATTGGGAGTTAAACGCCCAAACTGGCACTAAAGCTGGCGTTTAACTCCAAGAAGAGTCTCTACACGAAAATGCTTCATTGCTCAGCCCAAGCACACACCAAGTGGGCCCGGAAGTGGATTTCTATGTCATTTACTCATCTCTGTACACCCTAGGCTACTAGTTTTCTATAAGTAGGACCTTTTACTATTGTATTGGTATCTTTGGACATCTAGTTCTTAGATCAGATCTTGGTTCTTCTGGTTCCCTCTCTGGGGCCGAAACCAATGATCACTTTTGTTCTTATGTATTTTCAACGGTGGAGTTTCTACACACCATAGATTAAGGTGTGGAGCTCTGCTGTACCTCGAGTATTAATGCAATTACTATTGTTCTTCTATTCAATTCCGCTTGTTCTTTTACCAAGATATCACTTGTTCTTCAACTTGATGAAGGTGATGATTGACACTCATCATCATTCTCACCTATGAACAAGGTGACTGACAACCATTCTTGTTCTACAAGCATCCGAGGCTTAGTGAATATCTCTTGGATTCTTCGGAATCTTCGTGGTATAGGCAGGACCTGATGGCAGCATTCAAGAGAATCCGGAAGGTCTAAACCTTGTCTGTGGTATTCTGAGTAGGATTCAATGATTGAATGACTGTGGCGTGCTTCAAACCTGTAACCTACTGGGCGTTAGTGACAGACGCAAAAGAGTCATTCTATTCCGGTAGGGGAGGGAACCAAACCGGTGATTGGCAGCACTGTGACAGAGTGTGTGCATTAGCTTTCACTGCGCGGATGGGAGGTAGCTGCTGACAACAGTGAAACCCTACACGAGCTTGCCATGGAAAGGAGTAAGAAGGATTGGATGAAGACAGTAAGAAAGCAGAGAGACGGAAGGGAAGGCATCTTCATACGCTTATCTGAAGCTCTTACACCAATGATATACATAAGTATCCCTATCTTTATCTTTTATGTTATTTTCGTTCATCACCATTATACATTTGAGTCTGCCTGACTGAGATTTACAAGATGACCATAGCTTGCTTCATACCACCAATCTCCGTGGGATCGACCCTTACTCACGTAAGGTATTACTTGGACGACCCAGTGCACTTGCTGGTTAGTTGTGCGAAGTTGTAGTGATCACAATTTCGTGCACCACAGGACCTGATGGCAGCATTCAAGAGAATCCGGAAGGTCTAACCTTGTCTGTGGTATTCTGAGTAGGATTCAATGATTGAATGACTGTGACGTGCTTCAAACCTGTAACCTACTGGGCGTTAGTGACAGACGCAAAAGAGTGATTCTATTCCGGTAGGGGAGGGAACCAAACCGGTGATTGGCAGCACTGTGACAGAGTGCGTGCATTAGCTTTCACTGCGCGGATGGGAGGTAGCTGCTGACAACAGTAAAACCCTACACGAGCTTGCCATGGGAAGGAGTAAGAAAGGATTGGATGAAGGCAGTAGGAAAGCAGAGAGACGGAAGGGAAGGCATCTTCATACACTTGTCTGAAGCTCTTACACCAATGATATACATAAGTATCACTATCTTTATCTTCTATGTTATTTTCGTTCATCATCATATACATTTGAGTTTGCCTGACTAAGATTTACAAGATGACCATAGCTTGCTTCAATGCTAACAATCTCCGTGGGATCGACCCTTACTCACGTAAGGTATTACTTGGACGACCCAGTGCACTTGCTGGTTAGTTGTGCGAAGTTGTGTAATGCCATGGTATTGAGCTACCACGTTTTTGGAGCCATTACCGGGGATTATGAGAGTTGTGAAAAGTATTGTTCACAATTTCGCGCACCAGCCGCCTTTGTGGTTGAACCACTGGCTTGGCGTCATCTTCCAGCAAGATTTTGTGCATGCATCTGGCTGGGCTAATGCCCTTAAGATCACTAATGGACCACCCAAGAGCTGTCTTGTGCGTCCTTAGCACTTGAATTAGTGCTTCCTCTTCCTGTGGCTCTAAGGTAGAGCTTATAATTACAGGAAAGGTATCACCTTCTCCCAGAAATGCATATTTTAGGGATGGTGGTAATGGTTTGAGTTCGGGTTTTGGAGGTTTCTCCTCTTCTTGAGGGATTTTTAGAGGTTCTATTATCTTCTGTGACTCCTCCAAATCAGGCTGAACATCTTTAAAGATGTCCTCTAGCTCTGATTCCAAACTCTCAGCCATATTGACCTCTCTTACCAGAGAATCAATAATATCAACACTCATGCAGTCATTTGGGGTGTCTGGATGTTGCATTGCTTTGACAACATTCAACTTGAACTCCTCCTCATTGACTCTCAAGGTTACTTCCCCTTTTTGGACATCAATGAGGGTTCGGCCAGTTGCTAGGAAAGGTCTTCCCAGAATGAGAGTTGCACTCTTGTGCTCCTCCATTTCCAGCACCACAAAGTCAGTAGGAAAGGCGAATGGCCCAACCTTGACAATCATGTCTTCAATCACGCCTGATGGGTACTTAATGGAACCATCAGCAAGTTGAAGACATATCCTGGTTGGTTTAATTTCTTCAGTTAAACCAAGCTTTCTGATGGTAGATGCAGGTATTAGGTTGATACTTGCCCCAAGATCACATAAAGCTTGCTTGGTACAATTACCCTCTAATGTGCATGGTATCATAAAGCTCCCAGGATCTTTAAGCTTCTCAGGTAAGCTTCTCAGAATGACTGCACTGCATTCTTCAGTGAGGTAGACTTTTTCAGTTTCCCTCCAATCCTTCTTATGACTTAAGATTTCTTTCATGAACTTAGCATAAGAGGGTATTTGCTCAAGTGCTTCTACAAACGGAATCTTTATTTCAAGAGTCCTGAGATAGTCTGCAAAGCGAGCAAATTGCTTATCCTGTTCCGCTTGGCGGAGTTTTTGAGGATAAGGCATTTTGGCTTTGTATTCCTCAACCTTAGTTGCTGCAGGTTTATTACCTACAGAAGTGGGTTGGGAAGCCTTTTTAGAAGGATTGTTATCAGCACTTGTATGTGACTGATCACCCACTGGCGTTTGAATACCAGGGGTGGAAGCTGGGGTGGCGTTAAACGCCACCTCCTTGCTTGTTATTGGCGTTTGAACACCAGAACCATGTTCCTTTTGGGCGTTCAACGCCAGATCCATGCTTGTTTCTGGCATTGAACGCCAGGAATGAGCATGGTTTGGGCGTTCAGCGCCAGCTTTATCCCTTTCTGGGCTCTGCCTGTCCTCAGAGGGATTTTGAGTAGCTATTTGTTCATTTCCTGTCTTCTTACTGCTTTGAAGTGAGGTATTTAATGTTTTCCCACTTCTTAATTGAACTACTTGGCATTCTTCTGTTATTTGTTTTGACAGTTGCTTTTCTGTCTGCTTTAATTGCACTTCCATGTTCCTGTTAGCCATTCTTGTTTCCTGTAATATTTCCTTGAATTCGGCTAGTTGCTGAGTTAGAAAATCTAATTGCTGATTGAATTCATTAGCCTGATCCACTGGACTGAGTTCTGCAGTTACTGTTTTAGCTTCTTCTTTCATAGAGGATTCACTGCTTAGGTACAGATGCTGATTTCTGGCAACTGTATCAATAAGCTCTTGAGCTTCTTCAATTGTTTTTCTCATGTGTATAGATCCACCAGCTGAGTGGTCTAGAGAAATCTGAGCTTTTTCTGTAAGCCCATAGTAGAAGATGTCTAATTGCACCCATTCTGAAAACATTTCAGAGGGGCATTTTCTTAGCATCTCTCTGTATCTCTCCCAGGCATCATAAAGGGATTCATTATCTCCTTGTTTGAAGCCTTGGATGTTTAGCCTTAGCTGTGTCATCCGTTTGGGAGGGAAATAGTGATTCAGGAATTTTTCTGACAGCTGTTTCCATGTTTTTATGCTGCTCTTAGGCTGGTTATTTAACCACCTCTTAGCTTGATCTTTTACAGCAAATGGAAACAGTAATAATCTGTAGACATCCTGATCTACTTCCTTATCATGTACTGTATCAGCAATTTGCAGAAATTGTGCCAGAAACTCTGTAGGTTCTTCATGTGGAAGACCAGAATACTGGCAGTTTTGCTGCACCATGATAATGAGCTGAAGATTCAGCTCAAAGCTACTAACTCCAATGGAGGGTATATAGATACTACTCCCATATGAAGCAGTAGTGGGGTTGGCATATGACCCCAGAGTCCTCTTGGACTGTTCATTCATACTTACTTCCATAATGGAATACAAGCTGAGAATTTATATGTTGAGAATTATTTATTTTATAATAGTGGAATAAAAAAAAATGGAATATATAAAAAAAATATTTTGAAAATATTTTGTGAAAATTTTTTCGAAAAATTTGAAATTGAAAATTGAAGTTTATATTAAAAATTTCGAAAAAGTAGTTTTAAAAATAGTTGGAAAATAAAATTTTTTTTGAATTTTGAATTTTATGATGAAAGAGAAAAACACACAAAAGACACAAGACTTAAAATTTTTAGATCCAATGCTCCTTATTTTTGAAAATTTTTGGAGGGAAAACACCAAGGAACACCAAACTTAAAAATTTTAAGATCAAGACACAAGAAAAACTCAAGAACACTTTGAAGATTCACAAGAACACCAAGAACACAAGAAAGAACACCAAACTTAAAATTTTCAGAAAACTTTAATAAATTTTCGAAATTTAAAGAGAACTTAACAAGAAAACACCAAACTTAAAGTTTGGCACAAGATTAAATCAAGAAAAATTATTTTTGTGGATAAAAGTATAAGTTTTTTTTTTTTAAAAGATAAGGTTTTGAAAAAGCACAAGAAAAACAAGAAAAGACACCAAACAAGAAAAACTCAAGATCAAACAAGAAAAATAAACAAGAACAACTTGAAGATCAATGAGGAACAAAGAACACAAGTCGAAAATTTTAAAGAAAAATATAAGATATACAATTGACACCAAACTTAGAACAAGACACTAGACTCACGAAAATTAGCAATTAATTAAAAGAAAAATAATAAATTTTGAAAAGAATTTTTGAAAAGAAACTATCCTATCAATATTGATTTAATGACTCTATAATAATTAAAAATAAGAATAAAATTAAAAATAAATTATTCCTAATCTAAGAAATAAAATAAGCCTTCAATTGTCCAAACTCAATAATCCCCGGCAACGGCGCCAAAAACTTGGTGGACGAAATTGTGATCCTTAATTAATGGCTCTTTGGCATGTGCCAAAAAGAACTAATTCAACTAACTGATTACTTTCTTTTCACAACTCCGTTCAACTAACCAGCAAGTGCACTGGGTCGTCCAAGTAATACCTTACGTGAGTAAGGGTCGATCCCACGGAGATTATTGGTTTGAAGCAATAAATACTTATTTTATTAATCTTAGTCAGGAGGCTAATGAAGTTATGTGGATTTACTTGTAAAAAGCCAAACTACAAACTACTTAAAATTGTAAGTTAAAATAATAGGGAATAATAGAGTTACTTGTTTATAAAGGATTGTGGAATATGTTGGAGTTTTGGAGATGCTTTGTCCTTTGACTTCAACCCTTCCTTGAAATCCTCTTCTCACACGCAGGTTCCTTCCATGGCAAGCTCTCTGTAGGGTGTCACCGTTGTCAATGGCTACCTCCCATCCTCTCAGTGAGAACGTTCCTATGCTCTGTCACAGCACGGCTAATCATCTGTCGGTTCTCAATCAGGTTGGAATAGAATCCCTTGATTCTTTTGCGTCTGTCACTAACGCCCAGCCCTCAGGAGTTTGAAGCGCGTCACAGTCATTCAATCCCAGAATCCTACTCGGAATACCACAGACAAGGTTTAGACTTTCCGGATTCTCATGAATGCCGCCATCAATCCAGCTTATACCACGAAGATTCTGTTGGAGAATCTAAGAGATATTCATTCAGTCTGATGTAGAACGGAGGTGGTTGTCAGGCACACGTTCATGGATTGAGGAAGGTGATGAGTGTCACGGATCATCACCTTCTTCACAATTAAGCGCGAATAAGCATCTTAGATAAGAACAAGCGTGTTTGAATGGAGAACAAAGGAATTGTATTAAATCATCGAGACGCTGCAGAGCTCCTCACCCCCAACAATGGAGTTTAGAGACTCATGCCGTCACAAAGTATGTAATTCAGATCTGAAAGTGTCATCAGGTACAAGATAAGTCTGTAAAAGTTGTTTAAATAGTAAACTAGTAACCTAGGTTTACAGAATATGAGTAAACTAAGATAATTGGTGCAGAAATCCACTTCTGGGGCCCACTTGGTGTGTGCTGGGGCTGAGATTAAGGCTATCCACGAGTGGAGGCCTTTCTTGGCGTTAAACTCCAGGTTATGACGTGTTTTGGGCGTTCAACTCCGGATCATGACGTTTTTCTGGCGTTTAACTCCAGACAGCAGCATGAACTTGGCGTTCAACGCCAAGTTACGTCGTCTATCCTTGCGCAAAGTATGGACTATTATATATTGCTGGAAAGCCCTGGATGTCTACTTTCCAACGCCGTTGAGAGCGCGCCAATTGGACTCCTGTAGCTCCAGAAAATCCATTTCGAGTGCAGGGAGGTCAGGATCCAACAGCATCAGCAGTCCTTTTTCAGCCTAAGTCAGATTTTTGCTCAGCTCCCTCAATTTCAGCCAGAAAATACCTGAAATTACAAAAAAATACACACACTCATAGTAAAGTCCAGAAATATGATTTTTGCTTAAAAACTAATAAAATTCTATTAAAAACTAATTAAAACATACTAAAATCTACAAGAAATTACCCCCAAAAAGCGTATAAAATATCCGCTCATCATGCACCAAGTTTTTGGCGCCGTTGCCGGGGATTGTTCGAGTTTGGACAACTGACGGTCTATCTTGTTGCTTAGATTAGGATTGTTTTATTTTTGTTGGTTTAGAGTCTTTTATTTGAGTTTAGTTTCACATTTTAAGTTTGGTGTCAATTGCATGCTTTTGTTTTCTTTTAATTTTTTGAATTTGCATGTTCTTAGTCCTTTCTTGTTCTCTAAAAATTCTAAGTTTGGTGTCCTCTTTGTGTTTTCCTTTGAAATTTTCGAAAATTTGTGTTTGATTTTCTAAAAAATTTTAAGTTTGGTGTCATTTTGTTGTTTTTCTCTTTCCTCATTTCAAAAATAAAATCTTTTTCAAAATAATTTTCAATCATATATTTTCAATTGCTAATTCCAAAATCTTTTTAATTAACTAATTGATTTAGTTTTCAATTTGCTTTGATCTTATTTTCTTTTAGTTTTCGAAATTTGATTTTATTTTCCATTTGTTTTATTTTATTATTTTCGGTCAAATAAAAAAAAACAAAAATTTTTTTTTTTTACTTTACTTGTGAATTCATATCATATTCCCTTTCTCCATCATGGACCTAAGTGGAATTGAACAGTCCATAAGGACTCTGGGGTCATATGCTAACCCCATTACAGCTGCATATGGGAGTAGCATCTGTATACCTCCCATTAAAGCAAGCAGCTTTGAGCTAAATTCTCAACTCATTATCATGGTGCAGCAAAATTACCAGTATTCCGGTCTTCCACAGGAAGAACCTATTGAGTTTCTGGCACAATTCTTACAACTTGCTGACACAGTACGTGATAAAGAGGTGGATCAGGATGTCTACAGATTATTACTGTTTCCATTTGCTGTAAAAGATCAAGCTAAGAGGTGGTTGAATAACCAACCTACAACAAGCATAAAGACATAGAAACAGTTATCAGACAAATTCCTGAATCAATTTTACCCTCCAAAAAGGATGACACAGCTAAGGCTGGACATCCAAGGCTTTAAACAAGAGGATAATGAATCCCTTTATAATGCTTGGGAGAGGTATAGAGGTATGCTAAGAAAATGCCCCTCTGAAATATTTTCAGAATGGGTACAGTTAGACATCTTCTACTATGGGCTTGCAGAAAAAGCTCAGATGTCTCTAGACCACTCAGCAGGTGGATCTATGCATATGAGAAAGACGATTGAGGAGGCTCAAGAGCTTATAGATACTGTTGCTAGAAATCAACATTTGTACTCTAGCAATGAGTTCTCCATAAAAGAAGAAGTTATGGCAGTAGCCACTGATCCTAATCCTCAAGAACAGATGATTGAGCTTAATCAGCAATTACACCTGATGACAAAACAGTTAGCAGAATTTAAAGAGATGCTCCAAGAAACTAAAATTGCTAACAAGAACATAGAATCACAGTTGAATCAGGCAAAATAACAGCTATCTAAACAGATAACAGAAGAATGCCAAGCAGTTCAACTGAGGAGTGGGAAGACATTGAATAACACTGCTCAAAGTAGCAAAAAGCCAATAAAGGAACAATTGACAGAGGATATCCAAACCACTATCCAAAATCCCTCTGAAGACAGTAAGAGCCCAGAGAGGAATACTCTTGGCGTTCAAACGCCAGAAAAGGGGGGAAAGCTGGCGTTAAACGCCCATTCCCTGCCCAGTTCTGGTGTTCAAACGCCAGAAAAGGGGGAAAAGTTGGCGTTAAACGCCCATTTTTCACCCAATCATGGCATTCAAACGCCAATGGGGAATCAAACACCTGAGAGTGCTTATAGTAACCCCTCTAAAAAGGCTTCTCCAACCACTTCTGTAAGGAATAAACCTGCAGCAACTAAGGTTGAAGAATATAAAGCCAAGATGCCTTATCCTCAGAAACTCCGCCAAGCGGAGTAGGATAAGCAATTTGCCCGCTTTGCAGACTATCTAAGGACTCTTGAAATAAAGATTCCCTTTGCAGAGGCACTTGAGCAAATACCTTCTTATGCTAAGTTCATGAAAGAGATCTTAAGTCATAAGAAGGATTGGAGAGAAACTGAAAAAGTATTTCTCACTGAAGAATGCAGTGCAGTCATTTTGAAAAGCTTACCAAAAAAGCTTCAAGATCCAGGAAGCTTTATGATACCATGCACATTAGAAGGTGCTTGCACCAAGACAGCCCTGTATGACCTTGGAGCAAGCATCAATCTAATACCTGCATCCACTATCAGAAAGCTTGGGTTGACTGAAGAAGTCAAACCAACCCGGATATGCCTCCAACTTGCGGATGGCTCCATTAAATATCCATCAGGCATAATTGAGGACATGATTGTCAAGGTTGGGCCATTCGCCTTTCCAACTGACTTTGTAGTGCTGGAAATGGAGGAGCACAAGAGTGCAACTCTCATTCTAGGAAGGCCTTTCCTAGCAACTGGACGAACTCTCATTGATGTACAAAAAGGGGAAGTAACCCTGAGAGTCAATGAGGATGAGTTCAAGTTGAATGCTGTAAAAGCTATGCAGCATCCAGACACATCAAATGACTGCATGGGCACTGACATTATTGACTCTTTGGTGGAAGAGATCAATATGACTAAGAGTCTCGAATCAGAGCTAGAGGACATCTTTAAAGATGTTCAGCCTGATTTGGAGGAATCAGAGAGAATAATAGAACCTCTAAAAATCCCTCAGGAAGAGGAGAAACCTCCCAAACCCGAGCTCAAACCATTACCACCATCCTTGAAATATGCATTTCTGGGAGAAGGTGATACCTTTCCTGTAATCATAAGCTTTGCTTTAAATCCACAGGAAGAGGAAGCACTGATTCAAGTGCTAAGGACACACAAGACAGCTCTTGGGTGGTCCATAAGTGATCTTAAGGAAATTAGCCCAGCAAGATGCATGCACAAGATCCTATTGGAGGATATTGCCAAACCAGTGGTCCAACCACAAAGGCGGCTAAATCCAGCCATGAAGGAGGTGGTGCAGAAAGAGGTCACTAAATTACTAGAGGCTGGGATTATTTATCCTATTTCTGATAGCCCCTGGGTGAGCCCTGTCCAAGTTGTCCCCAAGAAGGGAGGCATGACAATAGTTCATAATGAAAAAAATGAACTGGTTCCTACAAGAACAGTCACAGGGTGGCGTATGTGTATTGACTACAGAAGGCTCAATACAGCCACCAGAAAGGATCATTTTCCTTTACCATTCATAGATCAAATGCTAGAAAGACTAGCTGGTCATGATTATTACTGCTTTTTGGATGGCTATTCAGGTTACAACCAAATTGTAGTAGATCCTCAAGACCAAGAGAAAACAGCATTTACTTGCCCTTTTGGCGTGTTTGCCTACAGGAGGATGCCTTTTGGTCTGTGTAATGCTCCTGCAACCTTTCAGAGATGCATGCTATCCATCTTCTCTGATATGGTGGAGAAATTCCTGGAAATCTTCATGGATGACTTCTCAGTATATGGAGACTCATTCAGCTCCTGTCTTAACCACCTAGCACTTGTCCTGAAAAGGTGCCAAGAGACTAACCTGGTTTTAAACTGGGAGAAATGACACTTTATGGTGACTGAAGGAATTGTCCTTGGACACAAAATTTCAAGCAAGGGAATAGAGGTGGATAAGGCAAAGGTAGAGGTAATTGAAAAATTACCATCACCTGCCAATGTTAAGGCAATCAGAAGCTTTCTGGGGCATGCAGGATTCTACAGAAGGTTTATAATGGATTTTTCAAAAATTGCAAAACCTCTGAGCAACCTGCTAGCTGCTGACACACCATTTGTGTTTGACACACAGTGTCTGCAGGCATTTGAGACCCTGAAAGCTAAGCTGGTCACAGCACCAGTCATCTCTGCACCAGACTGGACATTGCCATTCGAACTAATGTGTGATGCCAGTGACCATGCCATTGGTGCAGTGTTGGGCCAGAGGCATAACAAGCTTCTGCATGTCATTTATTATGCCAGCCGTGTTCTAAATGATTCACAGAAGAATTACACAACCACAGAAAAAGAGTTACTTACAGTGGTCTATGCCATTGACAAGTTTAGATCCTATCTAGTAGGATCAAAGGTGATTGTGTACACTGACCATGCTGCTCTTAAGTACTTACTCACAAAGCAGGATTCAAAACCCAGGCTCATAAGATGGGTGTTGCTTCTGCAAGAGTTTGATATAGAAATAAGAGACAGAAAAGGGACAGAGAACCAAGTAGCTGATCATCTGTCCCGAATAGAACCAGTAGCTGGGGCGTCCCTCCCTTCTACTGAGATCTCTAAGACTTTCCCAGATGAGCAACTCTTTGCCATTCAGGAAGCTCCATGGTTTGCAGATATTGCAAATTACAAAGCTGTGAGGTTCATACCCCAGGAGTACAGTAGGGTGCAAAGAAAGAAATTAATTTCAGATGCCAAGTACTACCTATGGGATGAGCCATATCTCTTTAAGAGATGTGCAGACGGAATGATCCGCAGATGTGTACCCAGAGAAGAAGCACAAAGGATCCTATGGCACTGCCATGGATCACAGGGACATTTTGGAAGTGAGCGAACAGCCACTAAGGTCCTCCAATGTGGCTTCTACTGGCCTACTCTCTATAGAGATGCCCGAGAGTTTGTGCGTAACTGTGACAGCTGCCAAAGAGCTGGTAACTTACCTCACGGATACGCCATGCCTCAACAAGGGATCTTAGAGATTGAATTGTTTGATGTATGGGGGATTGACTTCATGGGTCCGTTCCCACCATCATACTCAAACACTTACATTCTGGTGGCAGTGGACTATGTATCCAAGTGGGTAGAAGCAATTGCTACACCCACTAATGATACTAAGACCGTGCTGAAATTCCTCCAGAAACACATCTTCAGCAGATTTGGTGTTCCCAGAGTCTTAATCAGTGATGGGGGTACTCATTTCTGCAATAAACAGCTCTACTCTGCTATGGTCCGATATGGAATTAGCCACAAAGTGGCAACCCCGTATCATCCACAGACAAATGGGCAAGCTGAAGTCTCTTACAGAGAGCTAAAAAGAATCCTAGAATGGACTGTAATTTCCCGTAGAAAGGATTGGGCAAAGAGCTTGGATGATGCTCTGTGGGCATACAGAACAGCATTCAAGACTCCAATAGGAACCTCTCCATACCAACTTATGTATGGCAAGGCCTGTCATCTGCCCGTGGAACTGGAACATAAAGCCTACTGGGCAACCAGATTCCTAAACCTGGATGCTAAGTTAGCTGGTGAAAAAAGATTGCTCCAGCTAAATGAGCTAGATGAATTTAGACTCAGTGCCTTTGAAAATGCAAAGATTTATAAGGAAAAGGCAAAGAACTGGCATGACAAGAAGTTGTCATCCAGAGTCTTTGAGCCAGGACAAAAAGTTCTGCTCTTCAACTCTAGGCTCAGATTGTTCCCAGGAAAACTTAAATCCCGGTAGAGGGGTCCGTATGTGATTACAGAAGTGTCACCATATGGATATGTTGAGCTTCAGGATACTGATTCTGACAAAAAGTTCATTGTTAATGGACAGAGGATCAAGCATTATCTTGAAAGTAATTTTGAGCAAGAATGCTCAAAACTAAGGCTCGAATGATCCTCAGTGAAGGTCCAGCTAAAGACAATAAAGAAGTGTTTGCTGGGAGGCAACCCAGTCATTAGCAGGTTATTTGTTTTGTTTAATCAAAGTTTGATATATATTCTCAAAGGGCAAATATCAAAATTGAAGGAATTCACAGAGTTACAGAAGGATTTAGTACAAAAAGTAGAGAAAAAGAGCTTGCTGGCGAAAAAACGCCAGTAAAGGATACGTTGGGCGTTAAACGCCAGAATGGGCACCATTCTGGGCGTTTAACGCCAGGTGTGCAGCATCCTGGGTGTTTAGCAAAACGCCCAGTGATGAAGGGAATTCTGGCATTTAACGCCAGCCAGGGTACCTGGCTGGGCATTAAACGCCCACAATGGCCAGCATTTGGGCGTTAAACGCCAGAATGGATACCATTCTGGGCGTTTAACGCCAGAAAGGTGGGGGACAGAGATTTCGCTTTCTAATCAAAATTTTTTCAAACTTTCCTGTTTTGATCCATAATTTTCTACATAAACACATTTCAAACTTTCATCATTCACCTTCAAATTTTCAAAAATTAAGATCATTCTTCAAATCTCTCTCAAATCCTTCCCAAATCTTCTTCAAAAACTTAAATATTTCTCAATTTCTTTCCATATCTTCTCAAATCTCCTTCAATATTTTCGAAATCTCTCCCCCTCCCTTATAAATACACGTTCGGCCACCCCTTTCTCCCCACCATTCGAATTTGCTCTCCTCCTTTCTCCCCTCTTTCCTTACTTTTGCTTGAGGGCAAGCAAACCTCTAAGTTTGGTGTGCTTTTCCTAATCACTAAGCCAAGATTCATCAAGATCATGGCTCCTAAGGGAAAACAAACCAATTTAAGAGGCAAGAAAGAGAATAATCCAAAGAGTCTTTGGAATCAAGAGAAGTTCTTAACCAAAGAACATGAAGACCATTATCACAAAATAATGGGTCTGAGGTCAGTGATCCCGGAAGTCAAATTCGATCTAAAAGAAGATGAATATCTGGGGATCCAAGAGCAAATTTGAAACAGAGGATGGGAAGTTCTAACCAATCCTGAGATAAAGGTTGGAAGAAATATGGTTCAGGAATTCTACTCAAATCTGTGGCTGACAGATAAGCAGAGAATGACTGGAACTGCTTTCCATACTTACAGAACCATGGTCAGAGGGAAAGTTATCTACTTCCATCTGGACAAAATAAGAGAGGTCTTCAAATTGCCTCAACTGCAAGATGATCCTGAATCCTTTAATAGGAGAATGGTGAGAGCAGATAAGGGGTTGGATCAAGTTCTAGAGGACATTTGCCTCCCTGGAACTAAGTGGATAACCAATTCAAACGGTGTCCCAAACCAACTCAAGAGGGGAGACCTCAAACCAATTGCAAGAGGCTGGCTAGACTTTATTAGGCGTTCCATATTGCCCACTAGCAACCGTTCTGAGGTCACTATCAAGAGAGCAGTGATGATTCATTGCATTATGCTTGGAAGAGAAGTGGAGGTTCATCATCTGATTGCTTGTGAGATCTACACAATTGCAAACAAAAATTCCACTGAAGCCAAACTGGCTTACCCAAGCTTGATCTCCTTGCTCTGTAAAGAGGCTGGGATGAAGATGGGAGTAGATGAATTCATACCAATTGAACATCCAATCACCAAGAAGTCAATGGAAGGACAAATGCAAGACAACTCTATCAAAAAGAGGGCGCAGGAGTTCCTCCCTGAATTTCCTGAAATTGACTACTGGGCCAGCCTAGAAGCATCTATCACCAAGTTGCAAGAAACTATGGAACAACTTAAGGAAGAACAGCAGAATCAGAACTGCATGCTCTGCAAATTGCTGAAGGAACAAGAGAAGCAGGGGCGTGAACTTCAAGAGTTGAAACGCCAAAAGCTCTCCCCTCAAGTTGAGGGAGCATCCACTTCTCAAAATCAAGGTTGTTGAGTCCTAACTCTGTGATAACCTCTATCATTAGGAGCCTATTTAAATTTTTGTTTTCTATTACTATTAGTCTTATCTTATATCTATTTTTGAGTCTTGTTCTTAATTCATGATTAATAAAATTTAAGGTTCATGTCTTAAAGCTATGAATGTCCTATGAATCCATTACCTCTCTTAAATGAAAAATGCTTTAATCATAAAAGAACAAGAAGTACAGGATTTCGAATTCATCTTTGAAACTAGTTGAATTAGTTTGATGTGGTGACAATACTTTTTGTTTTCTGAATGAATGCTTGAACAGTGCATATGTCTTTTGAATTTGTTATTTTAAGAATGTTAAAATTGTTGGCTCTTGAAAGAATGATGGAAAAGGAGAACTGTTATTGAGGATCTGAAAAATCATCAAATTGATTCTTGAAGCAAGAAAAAGCGGTGAATACAAAATTCAAAATATATATATATATATATATATATATATATATAATATAAATAATAAAGTTGTGATCCAAGGCAAAAAGAGTGTGCTTAAGAACCCTGGACACCTCTAATTGGGGACTCTAGCAAAGCTGAGTCACAATCTGAAAAGGTTTACCAAAGTATGTGTCTGTGGCATTTATGTATCCGGTGGTAATACTGGAAGACAGAGTGCTTTGGGCCACAGCCAAGACTCATAAAGTAGCTATGTTCAAGAATCATCATACTTAACTAGGAGAATCAATAACACTATCTGAGTTCTGAGTTCCTATGGATGCCAATCATTCTAAACTTCAAAGGATAAAGTGAGATGCCAAAACTGTTCAGAAGCAAAAAGCTACTTGTCCCGCTCATCTAATTGGAGCTAAGTTTCTTTGATATTTTGGAGTCTATAGTATATTCTCTTCTTTTTATTCTATTTTGATTTTCAGTTGCTTGGGGACAAGCAGCAATTTAAGTTTGGTGTTGTGATGAGCGGATAATTTATACACTTTTTGGCATTGTTTTTAGTATGTTTTTAGTATATTTTAGTTAGTTTTTATTATATTTTTATTAGTTTTTAGTCAAAATTCACTTTTCTGGACTTTACTATGAGTTTGTGTGTTTTTCTGTGATTTCAGGTATTTTCTGGCTGAAATTGATGGTCCTGAGCAAAAATCTGATTCAGAGGCTGAAAAGGACTGCAGATGTTGTTGGATTCTGACCTCCCTGCACTCGAAGTGGATTTTATGCAGCTACAAAAGTTCAATTGGTGCGCTCTCAACGGCGTTGAAAAGTAGACATCCTGGGCTTTCCAGCAATGTATAATAGTCCATACTTTGCCCGAGATTTGATGGCCCAAACTGGCATTGCAAATCAGCTTCAGAATTCCCAACGTTTAACGCCGGAACTGGCATAAAAATTGGAGTTAAACGCCCAAACTGGCATAAAAACTGGCGTTTAACTCCAGAAAAAATCTCTATACATGAAAGCTTCATTGCTCAGCCCAAGCACACACTAAGTGGACCCCGGAAGTGGATTTTTACGTCATTTACTCATTTATGTATACCCTAGGTTACTAGTTCACTATTAATAGGATCTTTTGACATTGTATCTACACCTTATGACATTTTACACGTTTCTCATTGTATCTTCTACAGCATGAGTCTCTAAACCCCATGGTTGGGGGTGAGGAGCTCTGCTGTGTTTTGATGGATTAATTCAATTATTACTGTTTTTCATTCAATCATGCTTGCTTCCATTCTAAGATATCACTTGTTCTTAAACCTGATGAATGTGATGATCCGTGACACTCATCATCATTCTCAACTATGAACGTGTGCCTGACAACCACCTCCATTCTACCTTAGATTGAGTAGATATCTCTTGGATTCTTTAATCGGAATCTTCGTGGTATAAGCTAGAATTGATGGCGGCATTCAAGAGAATCCGGAAGGTATAAACCTTGTCGGTGGTATTCTGAGTAGGATTCAAGGATTGAATGACTGTGATGAGCTTCAAACTCTTGAGGGCTGGGCGTTAGTGACAGACGCAAAAGAATCACTGGATTCTATTCCAACCCGATTGAGAACCGACAGATGATTAGCCGTGCTGTGACAGAGCGCGTTGAACATTTTCACTGAGAGGATGGGAGGTAGCCATTGACAACGGTGAAACCCTACATACAGCTTGCCATGGAAGGAGCCTTGTGTGTTTGAAGAAGAAGACAGTAGGAAAGCAGAGGTTCAGAAGACAGAGCATCTCCAAAAGCTCAACCTGTTCCCCATTACTGCAAAACAAGTACTTATTTCATGTTCTTTTGCTTTTTACAATCAACCGTGATAATTATTGATATCCTGACTAAGAGTTACAAGATAACCATAGCTTGCTTCAAGCCGACAATCTCCGTGGGATCGACCCTTACTCACGTAAGGTATTACTTGGACGACCCAGTGCACTTGCTGGTTAGTTGTGCGGGATTACAAAAGTGTGATTGCAATTTCGTGCACCACTTATCACCCGGCTGGAAAAATGCTAATCAAGATAAAAATGGGTGTAAAAGTAGAGTTCGGGATCCTCGAATCTATTCTGACATTCAACACCCCGGGAGCCTTGAAGCCTGTTTGAACTCACCTAAGGGCTTTACGTACCTTGTTTGGGACCCCGAAGGATGCTGGCATTCCAAACACTGGTGGAGATTTCTGAACGAATTCAAGCACAAGCCACCATAGCAGGAAGCTCATCAAATGTCCAATTTAAGGACTTTAACTAAAAGTGCTAGGTGGGAGACAACCCACCATGGTATGATCATTCCTTCTCCATTCTACTATGTTTTTGAATTTTGTTTGAACCTGAAATTTTTGCATGACATTCATTTCATTTTGCATTCTGCATACTGCATATAAAAAAGAGAGAGAGAGCACGCGACACGACAGCGTCATTGATGCGTCCGCGTCACAAGTGCAAAAGGAAGAAAAAAAGAAAGTGAACAGAAAGTCATGCTGAAGCAAGGCTGGAGGCGTGCCTTTGGCACAAATTGTTCCACGCGATCGCGTCATTAAAGGAAAATGCCTCCCACGCGTCTGCGTCAATCACGCGAACGCGTGATCTGGATATCGGCGTAAAGATCCAATGCCCAGAAAGTTGGGCTGGAATCGTGCGGCTGATGTGCGTTTAAATCCAATGTCCTTGACACGAACGCGTCACTTCCACAACACGCATCCCACGCGAAAGCGTGAGCGACGTGATCGCGTCGCATGGATTTTATGATCCCCTAAACCAAACAGAGAGTTGCGCTGAAACGACGCTGGAAGCGTGAGTCTAGCACAAATTCCAGTGACGCGTTCGCGTGCTTTACGCATCCGCGTCACCTATCTTTTACCCAACCCACGCGATTGTGTCGACCATACGATCGCATCAACCCCCCATCCACCCTAGCCACGCGACCGCGTGCCCCACGTGATCGCGTGGATTCAAATTTACTAACTCGCAGTGACGCGAAACCCTACCCGTCGTGCCCCCATTCCCCTTCTTCTTCCTTTCTTCTCTGCATCCCACCCCCAACCACCTCCTACCGCCGCACCACCATCGCCCACCCAGCCCCAACCACGACGCGACCCCCTTTCATCCTTCCCTCTCTTTCTTCTCGCTCTCTTCTCTTCTTCCCTCCACCACCGTTGCCCCCACCATGACTGGAACCCCACCGTCGCGCCTCCCACCACCACCACCCTCACCCCCATTCTTCTTAAAACCACCCCTCCGCCGATAACCCGAACCAAAACCCCCCCACCATCACAACCAGCCACCACCTCCACCGCACAGCCCAGTTTCGCCACCGTGCCACCGTGCCCCTCCCAGCACCACCGCAACCACACCCCCGCCATCTCTCAGTTCCTTAGCCTATTTCATACGCCTACTAGGTTCTATCGAACGCCACCTTTCTTTCATTCATAGTTATTTTCATATTTTTCAGTTTCTGTTTAACATTAGGCTAGTTAGAGATGCATGTTTGTAGTGGATTATAGGTTGTTAGGTAGCTAGGATCTGGTTAGTGGATTTAGGCCTGATTCATTGCGCTGTTCTTGCAACTTGTTTTAGAATTTTCACAATTCTGTTGTTGCTGTGATGTTAGTTTTGTTCATATGATATTCTTACTGTTCATGCTGCTATTGCGACTGCTCTTTCATATCATATTATTTATCTCCATTTGCAGTTTATCTTAGTTTATATGAACTATTCTGCTTCTTGTTTATTTTCCGGAAACATCCAATTTTAGCCAGAATGCTGCCCAAATTTTCTGTAAATTGTTTTGATATTCATTCATGTTTTGGGTTTAGCAATGTGAATTTGGCATTCCTTCGCTCTTACCATACCAATTCATGAATGCACAGGCCAGCATTCTTATTCCCTTCAATTTCCTGGTTCATAAATCACATTGTTGTTGATTAGATTTCACTTTTCGCTATTTCTATATCTATATGCATCATCAACAACTTGATTCCCCTGCTTGAATATGAGTTGACTGTTGCTTAAAATTGTGAAATTCTTGTCACTTAGAAACCAATCATCATGCCACTTACTCTGACTTCCTTTTTACTAACTTACTGATTTTCGCTTTCTAACCTCTTTTTCAATTTTACCCACTTTAAACTTTCTAACTTCCCCCTTTGCCTTTTCACTACTTCTTTCAATTAATTTCACTCATGGCATGATTATTGTTTTTCCTAATTAACAGGCTTTCCACTTCTAACATATTTTGGAATGTGATTTCTCATCTCAGCTTTTCAACTCCAAAACAACCCAAAATATACATTTATTTAACTCATTTCATTTTTCTATTGCTCTTTTGCCACTTCGTGCTTATCTTGTTATTTGCCTACTTATTTTCCTGCTTTTATTATATCTTAGATTTCTGTTTTTTTTTTCAGGATGTCTGACCCTCAGCGAAAGGGAAAAGGAAAGGCAACAACTGGCAAACAAAAAAGAGGTGAATCCTCTATGTCTCTCCTGGAGCTTCTGCATGATGAATCCTGGTGGGAAAAGCACTTTACCGCGTAGGAGAAGGGTGACCAGCTCTTTCCTGCCAATGATCCAATTAAGTTTGCAAACCGATACTGTGAGCTGAAGTTTCCAGTGTTTACTACCTCCAGAAATCTATACCTGTAGAGGACTTTGAAAATTCCAGAAGAACTATAGCAGTACACCTCCGATCAGATCAAATAAAGAGGCTGGTTCTTCTTGGAGAGAAACTTGACTTAGGTAAATGCTTCCTGGGTAAGAGAGTTTTACTGCAATTATTTTAAGACTTCACTGGATGCAATGCACCTCAGAGGGAAACAGATACTGGTAACTGAAGAGGCCATTGAGGATATCTGTGCCTTCAGCCTAAGTTAGATCAGCCTGACGGTTACCAAAAGGCTGAAGAAGACATGTGCTTTCTGAGATTTGACTGGGATACTGTCAAGAAGAGGATAGCCCTTGACCCTACTATCCCATGGGTCATGGGTAAGAACACCACCATGCCTAAAGGAATCAAGCGGATATACTTGAATGATGAGGCAGAGCACTCATGAGACAGAGCTGCCTGCTACTATGATCACCCTCCTCTGGTGTGTGATGGAGGGTAAGGACCTGTACCTGCCACGATTCATCTGGCACTATATGGCCAGGGTCCACATCAGAGGCACCCTCCCCTTCCCTTATCTGGTCACCCAGCTAGGCCGTCGAGCTGACGTGCCTTGGGAGGATGCTGATGAGAAGCCACCTGCTGCGGACTGCAAGAAGATCATTCCTCACAGCAGGAACTTTCTGGCTTTAGGGTACAGACCTTCATTCCTTACTGCTTCTAATGAGACAGCCACACCTTCAGCTGCCCCCTCTTCTTCCACTGCTGCACCGGCCCCGCCCAATGCACCTCCCACTGCTCTTGAGCCTATCTACCATTTGGTGCATCGAATCTTTGCCCGCTTCGATCGTATGGAGCGTCGCAACAAGCGACGCTATGAGCACCTCAAGTTGATGATCTGGTTTGGCGGCGATATCCCCTCCGAGCCTGACACCCCTTCTGACACATCTGAGGCAGAGGCGAGCGCTCATGAGGAGGAGACACCCACCCAGGCTGAGCAGCCAGGCCCAGAGCAGGCTGTGCCACATCCTAAGGAGCCACACTAGATACAGGCCACAGATCCCGAGATTCTTATCCAGTCAAAGCCTCATCTGCAGCAGACAGATCCTCCTACCTTCATCCAGTCTGCAGATCCTCAAACCACCACCGAGACTCCAGCAGCCCATCCTTCCGGAGATGACACTTCTTCACACCCAGTTTGAATGAGCATCGAGGACGATGCTTTATTTTAAGTTTGGGGAGGTCGCCATCTCTAGCATCTATTCCTTTTGGTGAACCACTACAGACTCTTATCTTATTTTGTCCATTTTCTGTATTTTATTTGCACATTTTTCTCTCTTTTGTTTACGTCGTACTTTTGCATTCTGCACTTTGGGCTGTATATATCTTGGATATTTTAGCTTAATTTGCCCATTCATTTACTAGTTATATATTAAGTGGATTAATTAGTGTAGTTTACCCTTTTAGCATACAATAAGTTTGGTTTAAATTGAAAATAAAAAGGAAGTAAGCTAGAGACTTTAACAGAATCAAAACAATCCACACCCCTTGTATATATAGCATTACATGTTAGTTAGTTAACAATATTTCATCAAGGAGGAACACTAAAACTTTAAAGCCACCCAAATAAATTTTACATTGAGAATAATGGAAACTCTTAATTTCTACTTGCATGACATACATAACTGATATATGATTTATGAGCTTGAGAACACACAGCCTGTGAGTTTTGAGCTTAATTGTATGGTTGCATTAAAACCATAAATTTCATTCCTGTGTGTTTTGCCCTTCTTTTTCATTCTGATGTTCTTTACTTTGCTTTAATCTATATGGCCAATATAGAATATAGATACATACCAAGATAGGATTGAGGCCATATTTGATTATTAACTCACTTATCCCAAATAAAGCCTACCTTTTATGCCATCCTTGTTAGCCCCCTTGAGCTTTTTAATCCCCTTCTATTTTATAACCACATTACTAGCCTTAAGCAGAAAAACAAAATAAAAATCCCAAGTTGAATCCTTGGTTAGCTTAAGATAGATATTGTATAAAACTTAAGTGTGGGAAATTTTTTTGGGAACATGGGATGATAGAAAAAGTAGGAATTTAAATTGAATAAATTATTTGAAAATTTGGGAAGCATGCTCATGTGAAATTAAAATAATAAAATTACCATGTGCATATAAATATATATAAAAAAATATTTTATTTTTAATAAGGGGATACAAAAATTCCCCAAATGCAAAATAAGAAGTATCAATGCACATGGGACAATGTTAAATTTAATGCATGAGTTTGCAATACAAAGTGGGAAAATTTGGGCAAGTAGGTTAAGAAACTTTGATTTATATAAAAAGTATGTATGTTAGGTGAGATCTTAGACTAATCAAGGATTCACTTATCGGCTCACTTAACCTTATACATACACCCTTACCTCTTTACCTTGGCCCTATTACAACCTTGGAAAAGACCTCATGATTTTTGTATGGCATTATTTTTAGGTAGTTTTTAGCATGATCTAGTTACTTTTAGGGATATTTTCATTAGTTTTTATGCTAAATTCACATTTCTAGACTTTACTATGAGTTTGTGTGTTTTTCTGTGATTTCAGGTATTTTCTGGCTGAAATTGAGGGACCTGAACAAAACTCTGATAGGAGGCTGACAAAGGACTGCTGATGCTGTTGGAATCTGACCTCCCTGCACTCGAAATGGATTTTCTGGAGCTACAGAACTCCATATGGCGCGTGATGAGCGGATAATTTATACGCTTTTTGGCATTGTTTTCATATAGTTTTTAGTAGGATTGAGCTACTTTTAGGGATGTTTTCATTAGTTTTTATGTTAAATTCACATTTCTGGACTTTACTATGAGTTTGTGTGATTTTCTGTGATTTCAGGTAAATTCTGACTGAAATTGAGGGATTTGAGCAAAACTCTGAAAAAGGCTGACAAAAGGACTGCTGATGCTGTTGGATTCTGACCTCCCTGCACTCGAAATGGATTTTCTGGAGCTACAGAACTCCAATTGGCGCGCTCACAACGGCGTTGGAAAGTAGACATCCAGGGCTTTCCAGCAATATATAATAGTCCATACTTTATTCGAAGAATGACGACGCAACTTGGCGTTGAACGCCAAGTACACGCTCCTTTCTGGAGTTAAACGCCAGAAAAACGTCATGATCCGGAGTTGAACGCCCAAAACACGTCATAACTCAAAGTTCAACTCCAAGAGGAGCCTCAGCTCGTGGATTAATTAAGCTCAGCCCAAGCACACACCAAGTGGGCCCCGGAAGTGGATTTATGCATCAATTACTTACTCATGTAAACCCTAGGAGCTAGTTTATTATAAATAGGATGATTTACTAATGTATTATATATCCTTGGTCTCAGTTTTGTATTATTCTTCATCCTAAGAGGCTATTGATCACGTTTAAGGGGGCTGGCCATTCTGCCATGGCTGAACCTATTTCACTTATGTATTTTCAACGGTGGAGTTTCTGCACACCATAGATTAAGGGTGTGGAGCTCTGCTATACCTCAAGTATCAATGCAATTCTATCTTCTTTTATTTGGTCTCTATCTTATTCTTATTCCAAGATATTCATTCGTACCCAAGAACATGATGAATGTAATGATTAAATAACCATCATTCTCATTCTCACTTATGAACGCGCGTGATTGACAACCACTTCCGTTCTACATGCAACAGAGCTTGAATGTGTATCTCTTAAATTCCCCAACAGAATCTTCGTGGTATAAGCTAGATAGATGGCGGCATTTATGAGGATCCGGAAAGTCCAACCTTGTCTGTGGTGTTCCGAGTAGGATCCTGGGAATCCGGAAAGTCTAACCTTGTCTGTGGTATTCCGAGTAGGATTCCGGTAATGAATGACTGTGACGTGCTTCAAACTTGCAAGTGCTGGGCGTTAGTGACAGACGCAAAAGAATCAAGGGATTCTATTCCAGTAGGAGCGGGAACCAACCAGTGATTAGCCGTACTGTGACAGAGTGCGTGAGCATTAGTTTTCACTGCGAGGATGGGATGTAGCCATCAACCATGGGTGATGCCTCCCGACGATTAGCCGTGCGATTGACAACCGCATAGGATCATTTTCCCGAGAGGATTGAAAGTAGCCACCGCTGATGGTGAACCCCTATACACAGCTTGCTATGGAAAGGAGTAAGAAGGATTGAGTAGAAGCAGTAGGAGAGCAGGCGTCCGTGAGTCATATAGCACCTCCATACACTTATCTGAAATTCCTACCAATGAATCTACATAAGTATTTCTATCCTTTTTATTATTTATTATCTGTTTTCTTATTATTAATTTTCGAAACCCATAACCCAATTTAATCTGAACTGACTGAGATTTACAAGGTGACCATAGCTTGCTTCATACCAACAATCTCTGTGGATTCGACCCTTACTCACGTAAGGTTATTACTTGGACGACCCAGTACACTTGCTGGTTAGTTGAACGGAGTTGTGAAAATAAACAGTGCCCTAAGAGTAAATTCATACAAAGTACAAAGAACATGTGATCACAATTTCGTCCACCAAGTTTTTGGCGCCGTTGCCGGGGATTGTTCGAGTATGGACAACTGACGGTTCATCTTGTTGCTCAGATTAGGTAATTTTCTTTTCAAAAAGTTTTCTAAAATCTTTCAAAAATATTTTTTTTATTATTTTCGTTTTTTTTAATATAATTTTCGAAAAAAATAAAGAAAATACAAAAAAATCATAAAATCATAAAAAACAAAAAAATATTTTGTGTTCTTGTTTGAGTCTTGAGTCAATTTTTAAGTTTGGTGTCAATTGCATGCTTTTAAAAAATTTTCTTGCATTTTTTCGAAAATTTCATGCATTCATAGTGTTCTTCATGATCTTCAAGTTGTTCTTGATAAGTCTTCTTGTTTGATCTTGATAATTTCTTGTTTTGTGTCTTTTTTTGTTTTTCATGTGCATTTTTGCATTCATATTTTTCATGCATTAGAAATTTCTAAGTTTGGTGTCTTGCATATTTTCTTTGCATCAAAAATTTTTCAAAAATTTGTTCTTGATGTTCATCATGATCTTCAAAGTGTTCTTGGTGTTCATCTTGACATTCATAGCATTCTTGCATGCATTCATTGTTTTGATCCAAAAATTTTATGCATAAAGTATTTTTGTTGTTTTTCTCTTTCATAATTAAAAATTCAAAAATCAAAAATATATCTTTTCCTTATTTCCCTCCAAATTTTCGAAATTTTGGGTTGACTTGGTCAAAAATTTTCAATTTTAAAAATCTTATCTTTTTAAAATCTTTTTCAAAAATCATATCTTTTTCAATTTTTTTTTATTTTCAAAAATTTCAAAAATATTTTTCAAATTATTTTCAAAATCTTTTTCTTATCTTTATATGTAATTTTCGAAAATTCACTAATAATTAATGTGATTGGTTCAAAAATTTGAAGTTTGTTACTTTCTTGTTAAGAAAGGTTCAATCTTTAAGTTCTAGAATCTTATCTTGTAATTTCTTGTTAGTGAAGTAAGTAATTTCAAAATTTTTAAATTAAATCTTTTTATCTTTTATTTTATCTTTTTCAAAAATTTTATCTTTTTCAAAAATTTTATCTTTTTCAAAATTTGATTTCAAAATATCTTATCTAACTTACTATCTCCTTATTTTTTTTTTCAAATTTGATTTCAAATTTTTTTTCAATCAACTAACTAACTTTTTGCTTGTTTCTTATCTTTTTCAAAACCACCTAACAACTTTTCTCTCTTCTATTTTCGAAAATATCTCTTCCCTTTTTCAAAAATTCTTTTTAATTAATTAATTGTTTCATGTTTTAATTTTAATTACATTTCTTTTTTTATTTTCGAAAATCACTAACCCCTTTTCAAAAATTATTTTCGAAATCCCTCTTCTCTTTTCTTATTCTATTTAATTATTTAATTACTAACACTTCTCTTCACCTCTCTTCATCCATAAATCCGAACCCTCTTCTTCATTCTTCTACTCCCTTCTTTTTCTACTAACATAAAGGAATCTCTATACTGTGACATAGAGTATTCCTCTTCTTTTCTTGTTTTCTTCTCTTTCATATGAGCAGGAACAAGGATAAAGGCACTCTTGTTGAAATTGATCCAGAACCTGAAAGGACTCTAAAGAGAAAATTAAGAGAAGCCAAATTACAACAATCCAGAAGAACCCTTCTAGAAATTTTCGAACAAGAGAAAGAGATGGCAGACGGAAATAATAATAATAATGCAAGGAGAATGCTTGGTGACTTCACAAAGCCAACATCCAAGTTTGATGGAAGAAGCATCTCCATTCCTGCCATTGGAGCCAATAACTTTGAGCTTAAGCCTCAACTAGTTGCTTTAATGCAACAAAACTGCAAGTTTTATGGACTTCCATCTGAAGATCCCTATCAGTTTTTAACTGAGTTCTTGCAGATCTGTGAGACTGTGAAGACAAATGGAGTTGATCCTGGAGTCTACAGACTCATGCTTTTCCCTTTTGCTGTAAGAGACAGAGCTAGAGTATGGTTGGATTCACAACCCAAGGATAGCCTGGACTCATGGGATAAGCTTGTCACTGCATTCTTGGATAAATTCTTTCCTCCTCAAAAGCTGAGCAAGCTGAGAGTGGATGTTCAAACCTTCAAACAAAAAGATGGTGAATCCCTCTATGAAGCTTGGGAAAGATACAAGCAGCTGACCAAAAGATGTCCATCTGACATGTTTTCAGAATGGACCATATTAGATATATTCTATTATGGTCTCTCTGAATTTTCGAAAATGTCATTGGACCATTCTGCAGGTGGATCTATCCACCTGAAGAAAACGCCTGAAGAGGCTCAAGAACTCATTGACATGGTTGCAAATAACCAGTTCATGTACACTTCTGAGAGGAATTCCGTGAACAATGGGGTACCTCAGAAGAAAGGAGTTCTTGAAATTGATGCTCTGAATGCCATACTGGCTCAGAACAAGATGTTGACTCAACAGGTCAACATAATCTCTCAAAATCTGAATGGATTGCAACATGCATCCAACAGTACTAGAGAGGCAGCTTCTGAAGAAGCTTATGATCCTGAGAACCCTGCCATGGCAGAGGTTAATTACATGGGTGAACCTTATGGAAACACCTATAACTCATCATGGAGAAATCATCCAAATTTCTCATGGAAGGATCAACAAAAACCTCAACAAGGTTTTAACAATGGTGGATGCAACAGGCTGAATAATAGCAAGCCATATCCATCATCTTCTCAGCAACAGACAGAGAATTCTGAACAAAACACTTCTAATTTAGCCAATATAGTCTCTGATCTGTCAAAGGCCACTTTTAGTTTCATGAATGAAACAAGATCCTCCATTAGAAATCTGGAGGCACAAGTGGGCCAGCTGAGTAAGAAAGTCATTGAAACTCCTCCCAGTATTCTCCCAAGCAATACAGAAGAGAATCCAAAAAGAGAGTGCAAGGCCATTGATGTGATCAATATGGCCGAATGCACTAGGGAGGAGGAGGACGAAAATCCTAGTGAGGAAGATCTCCTGGGACGTCCCTCAAGCAAGAAGGAGTTTCCTATTAAGGATCCTGAGGAATCTGAGGCTCATACAGAGACCATAGAGATTCCATTGAACCTCCTTCTGCCATTCATGAGCTCTGAAGAATATTCTTCCTCTGAAGAGGATGAAAATGTGACTGAAGAGCAAGTTGCTCAATATTTAGGAGCTATCATGAAGCTGAATGCCAAGCTGTTTGGTAATGAAACCTGGGAAAGTGAACCTCCCTTGCTCATTAGTGAATTAGAAACTTGGATTCAGAGAACTCTACCTCAAAAGAAGCAAGATCCTGGCAAGTTCTCAATACCTTGTACCATTGGCACCATGAGCTTTGAAAAAGCTCTATGTGACCTGGGGTCAGGGATAAATCTTATGCCACTCTCTGTAATGGAGAAGCTGGGGATCATTGAGGTACAACCTGCCTTGTTCTCATTACAATTGGCAGACAAGTCCATGAGACAAGCTTATGGAATAGTAGAGGATGTGCTAGTAAAGGTTGAAGGCCTTTACATCCCTACTGATTTCATAATCCTAGACACTAGGAAGGAAGATGATGAATGCATCATCCTAGGAAGACCTTTCCTAGCCACAGCAGGAGCTGTGATAGATGTCAACAGAGGTGAGTTAGTCCTTCAATTGAATGGGGACTACCTTGTGTTTAAGTCACATGGCCATCCCTCTGTGACAAAAGAGAGTAAGCATGAAGAGCTTCTCTCAGTTCAGAGTCAAGAAGAGCCCACACAGTCAAACTCTAAGTTTGGTGTTGTGAGGCCACAACCAAACTCTAAGTTTGGTGTTCAAACCCCATATCCAAACTCTAAGTTTGGTGTTGGGACCACACTTAAATTGACCTGATCACCTTGTGGCTCCATGAGAGCCACTGTCAAGCTATTGACATTAAAGAAGCGCTTGTTGGGAGGCAACCCAATTCTATTTATCTAATTTTATTTTATTTTGTTTCTTTGTTATTTTTGTGTTTAATTAGGTACATGATCATGAGGAGTCACGAAAAAAATCAAAAAAATTAAAAACAGAGTCAAAAACAGAAGAAAAAAATTTTCACCCTGGAGGTAGCACAGACTGGCGTTCAACGCCAGTAAGATGCATCTGTCTGGCGTTCAACGCCAGAACAGAGCACCATTCTGGCGTTGAACGCCCAAAACAAGCAACAACCTGGCGTTAAACGCCAGGATGGTGCACGAAGAGGACAAGCTGGCGCTGAACGCCAGGAACAAGCATGAAACTGGCGTTCAACGCCAGAATAATGCATTACATGGGCGTTGAACGCCCAGAACATGCACCAATGGGCGTTTGAACGCCAGAATGATGCATAAAGGCATGTTACATGCCTATATGGTGAAGGAATGGTATTTGTTTTCACCTCAGGATCTGTGGACCCCACAGGATCCACACCTCAGGATCTGTGGACCCCACAGGATCCCCACCTACCATATTCCTACCTTACCTTTTAATCCTAATCACACTCTCCTAATCCAAATCTCATTCCACTCTTCCCCATATCACACTTCCCAAAAACCTTCACCAATCACCTCAAATCCTCTTCCCAATTACCCCATTCACCATTCACATCACCCTCCTCTTCCCCATAAACCCCACCTACCTCCATAAAATTCAAATTCACTTTCTCCCCATTCCCACCCAAATTGGCCGAACCTATACCCTCCCCTCTCCCTATAAATACCCTTCCCTTCTTCATCATTTTCACACAACACAAACACTCCCTCTCCCATCTAGCCGAAACCACTCTCTCCCTCTACCATATTCTCTTCTTCTTCTTCTACTATTCTTTTCTTTCTTGCTCGAGGACGAGCAAATTCTAAGTTTGGTGTGGTAAAAGCATAAGCTTTTTTTTTGTTTTTCGATTACCAATGGCACCTAAGGCCGGAGTTTCCTCAAGAAAAGGGAAAAGGAAAGCAAAAGCTTCCACCTCCGAGTCATGGGAGATGGAAAGATTCATCTCCAAGAGCCATCAAGACCACTTCTATGATGTTGTGGCAAAGAAGAAGGTGATCCCTGAGGTCCCTTTCAAGCTCAAAAAGAATGAGTATCCGGAAATCCGACATGAGATCCAAAGAAGAGGTTGGGAAGTCATAACCAACCCCATGCAACAAGTCGGAATATTGATGGTTCAAGAGTTCTATGCCAATGCATGGATCACTAGGAACCATGACCAAGGTATGAACCCAAGCCCAAAGAATTATCTCACAATGGTTAGGGGGAAATACTTGGATTTCAGTCCGGAAAATGTGAGGTTGGCGTTTCACTTACCCATGATGCAAGGTGATGAACGCCCCTACACAAGAAGGGTCAACTTTAATTAAAGGTTGAACCAAGTCCTAATGGACATATGTGTGGAAGGCGCCCAATGGAGAATAGACTCCAAAGGCAAACCGGTCCAACTAAGAAGACTGGACCTCAAGCCTGTAGCTAGAGGATGGTTGGAGTTCATCCAAAGATCCATCATCCCTACAAGCAACCGATCTGAAGTTATTGTGGATCGGGCCATCATGATCCATAGCATCATGATTGGAGAGGAAGTAGAGGTTCATGAAGTCATCTCCAATGAACTCTACAAAATAGCTGACAAGCCTTCACACATGGCACGGCTAGCCTTCCCCCACCTTATATGCCATCTATGTTACTCAGCTGGAGTTATCATAGAAGGAGATGTCTCCATTGAAGAAGACAAGCCCATCACCAAGAAAAGGATGGAGCAATCAAGAGAAGTTCCTCACGGCCCTCAAGGAGAACATGAGGAAGTTCATCATCAACAAATGCCTCAAGGAATGCACTTTCCTCCAAACAACTATTGGGAGCAACTCAACACCTCCTTAGAAGATTTGAGCCATAATGTGGAACAATTAAGGGTGGAACATCATGAGCACTCCATCATTCTCCAAGAAATAAGAGAAGATCAAAGAGTAATGAGGGAGGAGCAACAAAGGCAAGGAAGGGACATAGAAGAGTTGAAAAACATCATTGGTCCTTCAAGAAGAAGACGCCACTAAAGGTGGACTCATTCCTTGTTCTTTATTTCTTTCTGTTTCGGTTTTTAATGTTATGTTTAATTATGTTTTGTGTCTCTACTTCATGATCATTAGTATGTAACCATGCCTTAAAGCTATGAATAAATTCCATTAATCCTTCACCTCTCTTAAAAGAAAAAAATGTTTTAATTCAAAAGAACAAGAAGTACATAATTTTCAAAATTATTATTGAATTTAGTTTAATTATATTGATGTGGTGACAACACTTTTTGTTTTTTGAATGAATGATTGAACAGTGCATATGTCTTTGGATATTGTTGTTTATGAGTGTTAAAATTGTTGGTTCTTGAAAGAATGATGAACAAAGAGAAATGTTATTGATGATCTGAAAAACATCATGAATTTGATTCTTGAAGCAAGAAAAAGCAGCAAAAAAAAAAGGGCGAAAATTTTAAAAGCAAAGGATCCAAGGCTTTGAGCATTAATGGATAGGAGGGCCCAAGGAAAGTAAATCCAGGCCTAAGCGGCTAAATCAAGCTGTCCCTAACCATGTGCTTGTGTCATGAAGGTCCAAGTGAAAAACTTGAGACTGAATGGTTAAAGTCGTGATCCAAAGCAAAAGAGTGTGCTTAAGAGCTCTGGACACCACTAACTGGGGACTCTAGCAAAGCTGAGTCACAATCTGAAAAGGTTCACCCAGTTATGTGTCTGTGGCATTTATGTATCCGGTGGTAATACTGGAAAACAAAGTGCTTAGGGCCACAGCCAAGACTCATTAGTAGCTGTGTTCAAGAATCAACATGCTTAACTAGGAAAGTCAATAATACTATCCAAAATTCTAAGTTCCTAGAGATGCCAATCACTCTGAACTTCAAAGGAAAAAGTGAGATGCCAAAACTGTTCAGAAGCAAAAAAGCTACAAGTCCCGCTCATGTAATTCAATTAATATTCATTGATATTTTGGACTTTATAGTATATTCTCTTCTTTTTATTCTATTTGATTTTCAATTGCTTGGGGACAAGCAACAATTTAAGTTTGGTGTTGTGATGAGCGGATAATTTATACGCTTTTTGGCATTGTTTTTATATAGTTTTTAGTAGGATTGAGCTACTTTTAGGGATGTTTTCATTAGTTTTTATGTTAAATTCACATTTCTGGACTTTACTATGAGTTTGTGTGATTTTCTGTGATTTCAGGTAAATTCTGACTGAAATTGAGGGATTTGAGCAAAACTCTGAAAAAGGCTGACAAAAGGACTGCTGATGCTGTTGGATTCTGACCTCCCTGCACTCGAAATGGATTTTCTGGAGCTACAGAACTCCAATTGGCGCGCTCTCAACGGCGTTGGAAATTAGACATCCAGGGCTTTCCAGCAATATATAATAGTCCATACTTTATTCGAAGAATGACGACGCAACTTGGCGTTGAACGCCAAGTACACGCTCCTTTCTGGAGTTAAACGCCAGAAAAACGTCATGATCCGGAGTTGAACGCCCAAAACACGTCATAACTCAAAGTTCAACTCCAAGAGGAGCCTCAGCTCGTGGATTAATCAAGCTCAGCCCAAGCACACACCAAGTGGGCCCCGGAAGTGGATTTATGCATCAATTACTTACTCATGTAAACCCTAGGAGCTAGTTTATTATAAATAGGATGATTTACTAATGTATTATATATCCTTGGTCTCAGTTTTGTATTATTCTTCATCCTAAGAGGCTATTGATCACGTTTAAGGGGGCTGGCCATTCGGCCATGCCTGAACCTATTTCACTTATGTATTTTCAACGGTGGAGTTTCTGCACACCATAGATTAAGGGTGTGGAGCTCTGCTGTACCTCAAGTATCAATGCAATTCTATCTTCTTTTATTCGGTCTCTATCTTATTCTTATTCCAGGATATTCATTCGTACCCAAGAACATGATGAATGTAATGATTAAATAACCATCATTCTCATTCTCACTTATGAACGCGCGTGATTGACAACCACTTCCGTTCTACATGCAACAGAGCTTGAATGTGTATCTCTTAGATTCCCCAACAGAATCTTCGTGGTATAAGCTAGATAGATGGCGGCATTTATGAGGATCCGGAAAGTCCAACCTTGTCTGTGGTGTTCCGAGTAGGATCCTGGGAATCCGGAAAGTCTAACCTTGTCTGTGGTATTCCGAGTAGGATTCCGGTAATGAATGACTGTGACGTGCTTCAAACTTGCAAGTGCTGGGCGTTAGTGACAGACGCAAAAGAATCAAGGGATTCTATTCCAGTAGGAGCGGGAACCAACCAGTGATTAGCCGTACTGTGACAGAGTGCATGAGCATTAGTTTTCACTGTGAGGATGGGATGTAGCCATCAACCATGGGTGATGCCTCCAGACGATTAGCCGTGCGATTGACAACCGCATAGGATCATTTTCCCGAGAGGATTGAAAGTAGCCACCGCTGATGGTGAACCCCTATACACAGCTTGCCATGGAAAGGAGTAAGAAGGATTGAGTAGAAGCAGTAGGAGAGCAGGCGTCCGTGAGTCATATAGCACCTCCATACACTTATCTGAAATTCCTACCAATGAATCTACATGAGTATTTCTATCCTTTTTATTATTTATTATCTGTTTTCTTATTATTAATTTTCGAAACCCATAACCCAATTTAATCTGAACTGACTGAGATTTACAAGGTGACCATAGCTTGCTTCATACCAACAATCTCTGTGGATTCGACCCTTACTCACGTAAGGTTATTACTTGGACGACCCAGTACACTTGCTGGTTAGTTGAACGGAGTTGTGAAAATAAACAGTGCCCTAAGAGTAAATTCATACAAAGTACAAAGAACATGTGATCACAATTTCGTCCACCAGCGCGCTCTCAACGGCGTTGGAAAGTAGACATCCAGAGCTTTCCAGCAATATATAATGGTCCATACTTTATTCGTGATTAGACGATGTAAACTGGCACTCAACGCCAGTTCCATGTTGCTGTCTGGAGTCAAACGCCAGAAACACGTCACGAACCAGAGTTGAACGCCCAAAACACGTTACAACTTGGCGTTCAACTCCAAGAGAAGCCTCAGCTCGTGGATAGATCAAGCTCAGCCCAAACATACACTAAGTGGGCCCCGGAAGTGAATTTATGCATCAATTACTTATCTTTGTAAACCCTAGTAGCTAGTTTAGTATAAATAGAACTTTTTACTAGTTTATTAGAGTCGTCCTTTTTTTGACCACGTTACATCTTGGGACGTTTAGTTCTCAGATCATTGGGGCTGGCCATTCGGCCATGCTTGGACCTTTCACTTATGTATTTTCAACGGTGGAGTTTCTACACACCATAGATTAAGGGTGTGGAGCTCTGCTGCACCTCAAGTTTCAATGCAATTACTACTATTTTCTTTTCAATTCGACTTATTCCTATTCTAAGATATTCATTGCACTTCAACTTGAGGGATGTGATGATCCATGACACTCATCATCATTCTCACCTATGAACGCGCGTGACTGACAACCACTTCCGTTCTACCTTAGGCCGGGCACATATCTCTTGGATTCCTTAATCAGAATCTTCATGGTATAAGCTAGAATTGATGGCGGCATTCATGGGAATCCGGAAAGTCTAACCTTGTCTGTGGTATTCCGAGTAGGATTCCGGGATTGAATGACTGTGACGAGCTTCAAACTCCTAAAGGTTGGGCGTTAGTGACAGACGCAAAAGAATCACGGGATTCTATTCCAACCTGATTGAGAACCGATAGATGATTAGCCGTGTTGTGACAGAGCATTTGGACCATTTTCACTGAGAGGATGGGATATAGCCATTGACAACAGTGATGCCCTACATACAGCTTGCCATGGAAAGGAGTAAGAAGGATTGGATGAAAGCAGTAGGAAAACAGAGATTCAACAGGGACAAGCATCTCCATATGCTTATCTGAAATTCCCATCATTAATTTACATAAGTATTTCTATCCTTTATTATTTAAGCAAGTATCTCTTTATATTTCCCATAACCAATTATTATATGCCTGAATGAGATTTACAAGATGACCATAGCTTGCTTCATACCAACAATCTCCGTGGGATCGACCCTTACTCACGTAAGGTATTACTTGGACGACCCAGTGCACTTGCTGGTTAGTTGTGCGGAGTTGTGACTAAGTGTAATTCACGTGTGAGAGCTACCAAGTCATTGGAGCCATTGTTGATGATCACAATTTCGTGCACCAAGTTTTTGGTGCCGTTGCCGGGGATTGTTCGAGTATGGACAACTGACGGTTCATCTTGTTGCTCAGATTAGGTAATTTTCTTTTCAAAAAAGTTTACAAAAATTTTTAAAAATTTTTCTTTTTTTTAAGAACATTTTTGAAAAAAAAAATGATAAAAATACAAAAAAATCATAAAATCATAAAAACCAAAAATATTTTGTGTTCTTGTTTGAGTCTTGAGTCAATTTTTAAGTTTGGTGTCAATTGCATGCTTTAAAAATTTTTCTTGCATTTTTTGAAAATTCCATGCATTCATAGTATTCTTCATGATCTTCAAGTTGTTCTTGGTAAGTCTTCTTGTTTGATCTTGATGTCTTCTTGTTTTGTGTTGTTTGTTGTTTTTCATATGCATTTTTCATTTGTTAGAGTCCATGCATTAAAGATTTCTAAGTTTGGTGTCTTGCATGTTTTCTTTGCATCAAAAATTTTTCAAAATTATGTTCTTGATGTTCATCATGATCTTCAAAGTGTTCTTGGTGTTCATCTTGACATTCATAGTGTTCTTGCATGCATCATGAGTTTTGATTCATAATTTTCATGTTGTGAGTCATTTTTATGTTTTTCTCTCTCTTCATTAAAAATTCAAAAATAAAAAAAATATCTTTTCCTTTTCTCTCTCCTAATTTTCGAAAATTTGAGTTGACTTAGTCAAAAATTTTTAAAATTAGTTGTTTCTTACAAGTCAAGTCAAATTTTCAATTTTAAAAAAAAAACTTATCTTTTCAAAACTTTTTCAAAAATTAAATCTTTTCTTTTTTTTCTTATTAATTTTCGAAAATTCTTTAAAATATTTTTCAAAAATCTTTTTCTTAAGTTTTATCTTTATTTTCGAAAATTATACTAACAAGTAATATGATTGATTAAAAAATTTGAAGTTTGTTACTTTCTTGTTAAGAAAGGTTCAATCTTTAAATTTTAGAACCATATCTTTTAGTTTCTTGTTAGTTAAGTAATTAATTTTAATTTAAAAAAATTAATTAAATCTTTTTCAATCCTATCTTTTTATCTTATCTTCTTATATTTTCAAATTTGACTTTAATATCTCTTTCAACTAAATATTTGACTTTTTGTTTGTTTCTTATCTTTTTCAAAACCACCTAACTACTTCTCTGTCTCTAATTTTCGAAAATATCTCACCCCTTTTTTCAAAATTCTTTTTAAATTAACTAATTGTTTTAAATTTTAATTTTAATTATATCTTATCTTTAATTTTCGAAAATCACTAACTACTTTTTCAAAATTATTTTCAAAATTCTCTATCCTTTCTCTTTTTTTTTCTATTTATTTATTTATTTACTAACACTTCTCTTCACCTCTATTCATCTCAAATCACTACCCCTACCTATTTACTCTTCTTCACTCCTATTCCCTTTCTTCTTCTACTAACATAAAGGAATCTCTAGACTGTGACATAGAGGATTCCTCTTTCTTTTCTTGTTCTCTTCCTCCCTATATGAGCAGGAACAAGGAAAAAGGCATTCTTGTTGAAGCTGATCCTGAACCTGAAAGGACTCTGAAGAGGAAATTAAGAGAAGCTAAATTACAACAATCCAGAGACAACCTTTCTGAAATTTTCGAACAAGAGAAGGAGATGGCAGCCGAAACCCAACAACAATAATGCAAGGAGGATGCTTGGTGACTTCACAAAACCAACGTCCAAATTTGATGAAAGAAGCATCTCCATTCCTGCCATTGGAGCAAACAATTTTGAGCTGAAACCTCAATTAGTTGCTCTAATGCAACAGAACTGTAAGTTTCATGGACTTCCATCTGAAGATCCTTACCAGTTTTTAACTGAGTTCTTGCAGATTTGTGAGACTGTAAAGACAAATGGAGTAGATCCTGAAGTCTATAGGCTCATGCTTTTCCCTTTTGCTGTAAGAGACAGAGCTAGAACATGGTTGGACTCACAACCTAAAGATAGCCTGGACTCCTGGGATAAGCTGGTCACGGCCTTCTTGGATAAATTCTTTCCTCCTCAAAAGCTGAGCAAGCTTAGAGTGGATGTTCAAACCTTCAAGCAAGAAGATGGTGAATCCCTCTATGAAGCTTGGGAAAGATACAAGCAGATGACCAAAAAGTGTCCTTCTGACATGTTTTCAGAATGGACCATATTAGATATATTCTATTATGGTCTATCTGAGTTTTCCAAGATGTCATTGGACCATTCTGCAGGTGGATCCATTCACCTAAAGAAAACGCCTGCAGAAGCTCAAGAACTTATTGACATGGTTGCAAATAACCAATTCATGTACACTTCTGAGAGGAATTCCGTGAATAATGGGACGCCTCAGAGGAAGGGAGTTCTTGAAATTGATGCTCTGAATGCCATATTGGCTCATAACAAAGTGTTGACTTAGCAAGTCAACATGATCTCTCAAAGTCTGAATGGATGGCAAAATGCATCCAACAGTACTAAAGAGGCAGCTTCTGAAGAAGCTTATGATCCTGAAAACCCTGCAATAGCAGAGATAAATTACATGGGTGAACCTTATGGAAACACCTATAATTCATCATGGAGAAATCATCCAAATTTCTCATGGAAGGATCAACAAAAGCCTCAATAAGGCTTTAATAATGGTGGAAGAAATAGGCTTAGCAATAACAAGCCTTTTCCATCATCTTCTCAGCAACAGACAGAAAATTTTGAGCAGAGCCCCTCTAATTTAGTAAATTTAGTCTCTGATCTATCTAAGGCCACTCTAAGTTTCATGAGTGAAACAAGGTTCTCCATCAGAAATTTGGAGGCACAAGTGGGCCAGCTGAGTAAGAAAGTCACTGAAACTCCTCCCAATACTCTCCCAAGCAATACAGAAGAAAATCCAAGAGGAGAGTGCAAGGCCATTGATGTAATCAATATGGCCGAATGCACAAGGGAGGAGAAGGACGAAAATCCTAGTGAGGAAGACCTCCTGGGAAGTCTCTCAAGAAAGATGGAGTTCCCTATTGAAGACTTAAAGGAATCTGAGGCTCATATAGAGACCATAGAGATTCCACTAAATCTCCTTCTGCCATTCATGAGCTCTGAAGACTACTCTTCCTCAGAAGAGGATGAAGATATGACTGGAGAGCAAGTTGCTCAATATATAGGAGCCATCATGAAGCTGAATGCCAAGTTGTTTGGTAATGAGACTTGGGAAGGTGAACCTCCCTTGCTCATTAGTGAACTAGATACATGGGTTCAGAAAATCTTACCTCAAAAGAGACAAGATCCTGGAAAATTCTTAATACCCTATACCATAGGCACCATGACCTTTGAAAAGGCTCTGTGTGACCTGGGGTTAGGCATAAATCTTATGCCACTCTCTGTAATGGAGAAACTAGGGATCATTGAGGTACAACCTGCCTTATTCTCATTACAATTGGCAGACAAGTCAGTAAGACAGGCTTATGGATTAGTAGAGGATGTGTTAGTAAAGGTTGAAGGCCTTTACATCCCTGTTGATTTCATAATCTTAGACACTAGGAAGGAAGGAGATGAATGCATCATCCTTGGAAGACCTTTCCTAGCCACAGCAGGTGCTGTGATTGAAGTTAACAGAGGAGAATTAGTCCTTCAATTAAATGGGGACTACCTTGTGTTTAAGGCACACGGCTATCCTTCTGTAACAAGGGAGAGTAAGCATGCAAAGCTTCTCTCAGTACAGAGTCAAAAAGAGCCCCCACAATCAAACTCTTAAGTTTGGTGTTGGGAGGCCACAACCAAAGTCTAAGTTTGGTGTTGAGAAGACTCCACATTCAAACTCTAAGTTTGGTGTTGGGAAACCTTCATCATGCTCTGAACTTCTCTAAGGCTCCATGAGAGCCCACTGTCAAGCTAGTGACATTAAAAGAGCGCTCGTTGGGAAGCAACCCAATTTTTATTTATCTAAATTTTATTTTTTATTTTATTGTTATTTTGTGTTTTAGTAGGTTCATGATCATGAGGAGTCATGAAAAAAATATTAAAATCAAAAACAGTAGAGGAAAAATCACACCTTGGAGGAAGGACTTACTGGCGTTTAAACGCCAGTAAGGTGCATCTGGCTGGCGTTTAACGCCAGAAACAAGCAACATCCTGGCGTTTGGATGCCAGGAATGTGCCCTGAGGAAAGCTGCCACTGAACACCAGTAACAAGCATGGAACTGGCGTTCAACGCCAGAAATATGCTACACATGGGCGTTGAACGCCCAGAACGTGCACCACTTCGGCGTTTAAACGCCAGAATGGTATGCTAAGGCATTTTACATGCCTAATTGGTGCAGGGATGTAAATCCTTGACACCTCAGGATCCCCACCTAACATATTCTCCCCTCTTCTCAACTTTTATTCTCTCTTCCAATAAATATTCTTCCCCAAAACCCTTCACCAATCACCTCAATCTCTCTTCCCAATTACCTCATTCACCACTCACATCCATCCACTCTTCCCCATAAACCCCATCTACCTTCAAAATTCAAAAATCTTTCCCACCCAAATCCATCCTAAATGGCCAAACCTACCCTCTCCTCCCTCCCTATATATACCCCTCCATTCTACTTCATTTTCACACAACACAACCCCCTCTTCTATACCTTGGCCAAAACCTACACCTCCCCTTCTCCTCCATCTTTTCTTCTTCTTCTTCTTCTCTTCTTTCTTCTCTTGCTCGAGGGCGAGCAATATTTTAAGTTTGGTGTGGTAAAAGCACAGGCTTTTGTTTTTCCATAACCATTGATGGCACCCAAGGCCGGAGAATCCTCTAGAAAAGGGAAAGGGAAGACAAAAGCTTCCACCTCCGAGTCATGGGAGATGGAAAGATTCATCTCTAAAGCCCATCAAGACCACTTCTACGATGTTGTGGCCAAGAAGAAGGTGATCCCTGAGGTCCCTTTCAAGCTCAAGAAAAATGAGTATCCGGAGATCCGACATGAGATCCAAAGAAGAGGTTGGGAAGTTCTAACCAACCCCATTCAACAAGTCAAAATTTTAATGGTTCAAGAGTTCTATGCCAATGCATGGATCACTAGGAACCATGATCAAAGTATGAACCCGAGTCCAAAGAATTATCTTACAATGGTTCGGGGGAAATACTTAGATTTTAGTCCGGAAAATGTGAGGTTGGCATTCAACTTGCCCATGATACAAGGAGATGAACGCCCCTACACTAGAAGGGTCAACTTTAATCAAAGGTTGGACCACGTCCTTAAGGACATATGTGTGGAAGGAGCTCAATGGAAAAGAGACTCCAAAGGCAAGCCGGTTCAACTAAGAAGACTGGACCTCAAGCCTGTGGCTAGAGGATGGTTGGAGTTTATTCAACGCTCCATCATCCCCACTAGCAACCGATCTGAAGTTACTGTGGATCGGGCCATCATGATTCATAGCATCATGATTGGAGAGGAAGTAGAAGTTCATAAAGTCATCTCCCATGAATTCTACAAAATAGCCGATAAGTCCTCTACTTTGGCAAGGCTAGCTTTTTCTCATCTTATTTGCCATCTATGTTACTCAGCTGGAGTTATCATAGAAGGAGACATCCTCATTGAGGAGGACAAGCCCATCACTAAGAAAAGGATGGAGCAAACAAGAGAGCCCACTCATGGAGCCCAAGGGACGCATGAGGAAGCTCATCACCAAGAAATCCCAGAGATGCCTCAAGGGATGCACTTTCCTCCCAACAACTATTGGGAACAACTCAACACTTCCTTAGAAGATTTGAGTTACAATATGGAATAATTAAGGGTGGAACATCAAGAGCACTCCATCATTCTCCATGAAATAAGTGAAGATCAAAGAGCAATGAGGGAGGAGCAACAAAGGCAAGGAAGGGACATAGAAGAGCTTAAGGACATTGTTGGCCCTTCAAGAAGAAGACGCCACTAAGGTGGACTCATTTCTTGTTATTATATTTTTCTGTTTTTCGATTTTTATGTTACATGTTTAGCTATGTTTTGTGTCTCTACTTCATGATCATTAGTATGTAGTAACTATGTCTTAAAGCTATGAATAAATTCCATAAATCCTTCACCTCTCTTAATTGAAATATATTTTAATTCAAAAGAACAAGAAGTACATAAATTTCGAAATTATACTTGAATTTAGTTTAATTATATTGATGTGGTGACAATACTTTTTGTTTTCTGAATGAATGCTTGAACAGTGCATAATTTTGATCTTGTTGTTTATGAATGTTAAAATTGTTGGCTCTTGAAAGAATGATGAACAAAGAGAATGTTATTGACAATCTGAAAAATCATGAAAATTGATTCTTGAAGCAAGAAAAAGCAATGAAAAAGCAAAAGCTTGCAGAAAAAAAATTTTCGGAAAAAAAATAGAAAAAAAAACAAGCAGAAAAAGCCAATAGCCCTTAAAACCAAAAGGCAAGGGTAAAAAGGATCCAAGGCTTTGAGCATCAATGGATAGGAGGGCCAAAGGAACTAAAATCTAGGCCTAAGCGGCTAAATCAAGCTGTCCCTAACCATGTGCTTGTGGCATGCAAGTCCAAGTGAAAAGCTTGAGACTGAGTGGTTAAAGTCGTGATCCAAAGCAAAAAGAGTGTGCTTAAGAGCTCTGGACACCTCTAATTGGGGACTCTAGCAAAGCTGAGTCACAATCTGAAAAGGTTCACCCAGTCATGTGTCTGTGGCATTTATGTATCCGGTGGTAATACTGGAAAACAAAGTGTTTAGGGCCACGGCCAAGACTCATAAAAGTAGCTGTGTTCAAGAATCAACATACTTAACTAGGAGAATCAATAACACTATCCAAAATTCTAAGTTCCTAGAGAAGCCAATCATTCTAAACTTCAAGGGAGAAAGTGAGATGCCAAAACTGTTCAGAAGCAAAAAGCTACAAGTCCCGCTCATCTAATTAGAATTAATATTCATTGATATTTTAGAATTTATTGTATATTCTCTTCTTTTTATCCTATTTGATTTTAAGTTGCTTGGGGACAAGCAACAATTTAAGTTTGGTGTTGTGATGAGCGGATAATTTATACGCTTTTTGGCATTGTTTTTAGGTAGTTTTTAGCATGATCTAGTTACTTTTAGGGATATTTTCATTTGTTTTTATGCTAAATTCACATTTCTGGACTTTACTATGAGTTTGTGTGTTTTTCTATGATTTCAGGTATTTTCTGGCTGAAATTCAGGGACCTGAGCAAAACTCTGATAGGAGGCTGACAAAGGACTGCTGATGCTGTTGGAATCTGACCTCCCTGCACTCGAAATGGATTTTCTGGAGCTACAGAACTCCATATGGCGCGTTCTCAACGGCGTTGGAAAGTAGACATCCAGAGCTTTCCAGCAATATATAATGATTCATACTTTATTCGTGATTAGACGATGTAAACTGGTGCTCAACGCCAGCTCCATGTTGTTGTCTGGTGTCAAACGCCAGAAACACGTCACGAACCAGAGTTGAACGCCCAAAACACGTTACAACTTGGCGTTCAACTCTAAGAGAAGCCTCAGCTCGTGGATAGATCAAGCTCAGCCTAAACATACACCAGGTGGGCCCCGAAAGTGAATTTATGCATCAATTACTTATCTTTGTAAACCCTAGTAGCTAGTTTAGTATAAATAGAACTTTTTACTAGTTTATTAGAGTCGTCCTTTTTTTGACCACGTTACATCTTGGGACGTTTAGTTCTCATATCATGGGGGCTGGCCATTCGGCCATGCCTGGACCTTTCACTTATGTATTTTCAACGGTGGAGTTTCTACACACGATAGATTAAGGGTGTGGAGCTCTGCTGCACCTCAAGTTTCAATGCAATTACTACTATTTTCTATTCAATTCGACTTATTCCTATTCTATGATATTCATTGCACTTCAACTTGATGAATGTGATGATCCATGACACTCATCATCATTCTCACCTATGAATGCACGTGACTGACAACCACTTCCGTTCTACCTTAGGCCGGGCGCATATCTATTGGATTCCTTAATCAGAATCTTCGTGGTATAAGCTAGAATTGATGGCGGCATTCATGGGAATCCAGAAAGTCTAACCTTGTCTGTGGTATTCCGAGTAGGATTCCGGGATTGAATGACTGTGACGAGCTTCAAACTCCTGAAGGTTGGGCGTTAGTGACAGACGCAAAAGAATCACGGGATTCTATTCCAACTTGATTGAGAACCGACAGATGATTAGCCGTGCTGTGACAGAGCATTTGGACCATTTTCACTGAGAGGATGGGATGTAGCCATTGACAACGGTGATGCCCTACATACAGCTTGCCATGGAAAGGAGTAAGAAGGATTGGATGAAAGCAGTAGGAAAACAGAGATTCAACAGGGACAAGCATTTCCATACGCTTATCTGAAATTCCCATAATTAATTTACATAAGTATTTCTATCCTTTATTATTTAAGCAAGTATCTCTTTATATTTCCCATAACCAATTATTATATGCCTGAATGAGATTTACAAGATGACCATAGCTTGCTTCATACCAACAATCTCCGTGGGATCGACCCTTACTCACGTAAGGTATTACTTGGACGACCCAGTGCACTTGCTGGTTAGTTGTGCGGAGTTGTGACTGAGTGTAATTCACGTGTGAGAGCTACCAAGTCATTGGAGCCATTGTTGATGATCACAATTTCGTGCACTAGTATTCTATAATTGTTGATTGGTTAGATGAAGAACAAAGTTATAGAAAGTAAGGATAAAAAGAAGAATAGAGTGATTAACCCAATAAACACTTAGTGACTAGAGAATAAACACAAAATCCAGTGAGGGTTCAATAGCTCATCACCATATATCTCTGCCTCAATTGTTAATTGTCTTGCAAGTTTGAAAAAATTTTTTACCCATCTCAATTGTAAAAGAGCTTTAACATTATGTAAGGTTGGCTATGCATATATGATTCCTTGAGAATGTGAATTAATTTAACTAGATGTAAGTTTTATATACAAGTGAATGACAAATTAGAATTGCATGATTCATTTAGGTAGTTGCATCTAGGATAGATTGCATTGAATGAGATTCTACCACTTTACCTTACTCTTTGTCTTGGATTTAGCATAAGGACATGCTATTGTTTAAGTGTGGGGAGGTTGATAAACCACTATTTTATGATAAATCTTGTGCTTAAATTGAATGATTTTATAAACTCTTCACCTACTTATTCATATGAATTTGCATGGTTTTACAATTCCTTCCTTAGGATATGACATATGAGAAAACATGTTTCTTATGCTTTAAAATAATCAAATTTAATTATCCTTTATTACCATTCGATGCCGTAATTTGTGTGTTGAGTAGCTGCAGAGCTTCTAAGGCAGGAATGACTTAAAGGATGGAAAGGAAACATACAAAAATGGAAGGAAAGCACAGAATTGGAGTTTTGGAGAAACTGGCAGCGACGCGTCCGCATGGACGACGCGAACGCGTGCTTTGCATAAATTAGCATCGACGCAAGCGCATGGACGACACGAACGCGTGGTGGGCGAAACACAACTGACGCGGACGCATGACTGACGCGACCACATGGAAGAGCTAAACTCCAGATAACACGACCGCATGACACACGCAGACGCGTGGCGTGCGCGATCTGCAGAATTTGCAGAAGTCCGTCTCAGTGATTTCTGGGCCCCTTTTGGCCCAGATCCAAGCCCAGAGAACACAGATTGAAGGATTTTAAATGGAGTAATCCATCCATTCATGATAGATGGAGATCCCCAGTTATTCACTTTTCATAGTTTAGATGTAGTTTTTAGAGAGAGAGGTTCTCTCTTCTCTCTTAGGATTTATGATTAGGATTTATCTCATCTTCATATCAGGTTCAATATTCCTTTTACTTTATATTTCTCTTTTACTTCAGATACTTTAATGCTTGTATTACTTATGTTGCCTATTTGGCCTATAAACCATTCATGTTAGGATTTTCTTTATTTGATATAAATTAAGGTATTTCAGACTCATGATTGCTTTCTCCTATTTATATAAATAATTTAGATTTTTCCCTTTTCTTGGCTTTGGTTGATTAATTGGTAACTCTTGAGTTATGAAACTCATCGTGATTGATAATCGTTATTCTTGCTGATTAATTTAGATTCCTATAACTCTAGTCTTTCCTTACGGAGTTGACTAGGACTTTAGGCGTTAATTTAATTGGTCCACTTAACTGACCTTCATAGTTAGAGGTTGATTTAGTGGTAGCAGAATTATAATTCTCATCACCATTGATAAGGATAACTAGGATAGGACTTCCGATTTTCATACTTTGCCAATAGATTTCTTCGTTATTAATTTATTAATTTTTACAATCCATCTCTCTTGTTCGAAACCTTTTCAAAACCCAAAACACTGTTTTCCATAACCAATAATAAGAACACCTCCCTGCAATTCCTTGAGAAGACGACCCGAGGTTTGAATACTTCGGTTTATAAATTTTATTGGGTTTGTTACTTGTGACAACCAAACGTTTGTAAGAAAGGTTGATTGCTTGGTTTAGAAACTATACTTGCAACGAGAATTTATTATAACTTCTAAACCACCAATCTTTAGTTCTTCAAGCATCAGAAACCATCAGGAACCCTTTAGCCTTTAGAGATTCCGCAATGGAAATGGGAGAGTGGTACACGAAATCGTGAGTTCACACTTTTCTCACAACTCCGCGCAGCTGACCAGCAAGTGCACTGGGTCGTCCAAGTAATACCTTACGTGAGTAAGGGTCGATCCCACAGTGATTGTCGGCTTGAAGCAAGCTATGGTCATCTTGTAAATCTCAGTCAGGCAGATTTAAATGGTTCTGAGGTTTTGATGATTAAAAAATAAATAAAACATAAAATAGGATAGAGATACTTATGCAATATATTGGTGGAAATTTCAGATAAGCGTATGGAGATGCTTTGTTCCCTCTGAACCTCTGCTTTCCTATTGTCCTCATCCAATCATGCGTACTCCCTTCCATGGCAAGCTGTATGTTGGTGGATCACCGTTGTCAATGGCTACCATATGTCCTCTCAGTGAAAACATATCCGCTATGGTTTCCCACATGGCTAATCAGCTGTCAATTCTTGATCGTGTCGGAATAAGATCCATTGATCCTTTTGCACACTGTCACTGTGCCCAACAGTCATGAGTTTGAAGCTCATCACAGTCTTCCTATCCCAGATCCTACTCGGAATACCACAGACAAGGTTTAGACTTTTTGGATCTCAAGAATGCTGCTAATTGATTCTAGCTTATACCACGAAGACTCTGATCTCACGGAATGGAAGGCTCTGTTGTCAGGAGAGGCAACCATGCATCGTGAATTAGGAGGCCAAGAGATACACACTCAAGCTCTTGCAGATAGAACGGAGGTAGTTGTCAGGCACGCGTTCATAAGGGAGGATGATGATGAGTGTCACGGATAATCACATCCATCAGGTTGAAGTACGAGTGAATATCTTAGAATAAGAATAAGCGTAAATTGAATAGAAAAACAATAGGACATTGCATTGATTCATGAGGAACAGCAGAGCTCCACACCTTAATCTATGAGGTGTAGAAACTCCACCGTTAAATATACATAAGTGATGAAGGTCCAGGCATGGACTAACGGCCAGCCCCCAAAATGTGATCAAGAGATCAAAAGTGATCCAGAGATAGTCTCAAAAATGATCTAAAGATATGAATACAATAGTAAAAAGTGCTATTTATACTAAACTAGTAAACTAGGTTTACAGAAAATGAGTAACTAAGTGTAGATAGTGGAGAAATCCACTTCTGGGGCCCATTTGGTGTGTGTTTGGGCTGAGCATTGAAGCTTTCATGTGCATAGGCTCTTCTTGGAGTTTAAACACCAGTTTTGGTGCCAGTTTGGGCGTTTAACTCCAGCATTGGTGCTACTTCTGGCGTTTTACGCCAGAAAAGGGTCTCTAGTGGGGGCTTGGACGCCAGTTTGGGCCATCAAATCTCGGACAAAATATGGACTATTATATATTGCTGGAAAGCTCAAGATGTCTAATTTCCAACGAAATTGAGATCGCGCCAATTGGGCTTCTATAGCTCCAGAAAATCCACTTCGAGTGCAGGGAGGTCAGAATCCAACAGCATCTTCAGTCCTTTCTCAGCCTCTGAATCAGATTTTTGCTCAGGTCCCTCAATTTCAGCTAGAAAATACTTAAAATCATAGAAAAATACACAAACTCATAGTAAAGTCTAGAAATGTAATTTTTTCATAAAATCTAATAAAAATATACTAAAAAGTAACTAAAACATACTAGAAACTATGTAAAAACAATGCCAAAAAGCGTATAAATTATCCGCTCATCACAACACCAAACTTAAATTGTTGCTTGTCCCCAAGCAACTGAAAAAAAATAGGATAAAAAGAAGAGAATATATAATAAATCTCAAAATATCAATGAAACTTAGTCCCAATTAGATGAGCGGGGCTAGTAGCTTTTTGCCTCTGAACAGTTTTGGCATTTCACTTTATCCTTTGAAGTTCAGAATGATTGGAATCCATCAGGAACTCAGAATTTAGATAGTGTTATTGATTCTCCTAGTTTAGTATGTTCATTCTTGAACACAGCTACTTTATGAGTCTTGGCCATGACCCTAAGCATCTTGTTTTCGAGTATTACCACCGGATACATAAATGCCACAGACACATAACTGGGTGAACTTTTCAGATTGTGACTCAGCTTTGTTAAAGTCCCCAGTTAAAGGTGTCCAGAGTTCTTAAGCACATTCTTTTGCTTTGGATCACAACTTTAACCACTCAGTCTCAAGCTTTTCACTTGGGCCTTCATGACACAAGCACATGGTTAGGAACACCTTGATTTAGCCGCTTAGGCTAGGATTTTATTCCTTTGGACCCTCCTATCCATTAATGCTCAAAGCCTTAGATCCTTTTTACCCTTGGCTTTTGGTTTTAAGGGCTATTGGCATTTTCTGCTTGCTTTTTCTTTTTTTTTCTTTTTTTTCTTTTAATTTTTGCCACTTTTTTTCGCAAGCTTTGTTATTCACTGCTTTTTCTTGCTTCAAGAATCAATTTTATGATTTTTTAGATCATCAATAACATTTTTCTTTGTTCATCATTCTTTCAAGAGCCAACAATTTTAACATTCATAAACTTCACTATAAAAAATATGCATTGTTCAAGAATTCATTTAGAAAACAAAAAGTATTGCCACCACATCAACATAATTAGACTAATTTCAAGATAAAAGTCGAAATCCATGTACTTCTTGTTCTTTTGTAATTAGGAACATTTTTCATTTGTGAGAGGTGAAGGATTTATGGGACATTCATTGCTTAAAAGCATAGACACTAGACACTAATGATCATGTAATAAAGATCCAAACATAGACAAATATAAAGCATTAAAAATAAAAAAACAGAAAAAAAATAACAAGGAAATTAAAGAATGGGTCCACCTTAGTGATGGCGGCTAGTTCTCCTTCTTGAAGATCCTATGGAGTGCTTGAGCTCCTCAATGTCTCTTCCTTGCCTTTGTTGTTCTTCCCTCATGGCTCTTTGGTCTTCTCTAATTTCATGGAGGATGATGGAATGCTCTTGGTGCTCCATCCTTAGTTGCTCCATATTGGAACTCAAATCTCCTAGAGAAGTGTTGAGTTGTTCCCAATAGTTGTGTGGAGAAAAATGCATCCCTTGAGGTATCTCAGGGATTTCTTGATGAGGGACTTTCTCATGTTTGTTGAGGTCTATGAGTGGGCTCTCTTGTTTGCTCCATCTTCTTTTTAGTGATGGGCTTGTCCTCTTCAATGAGGATGTCTTCCTCTATGACAATTCCAGCTAAACTGCATAGGTGACAAATGAGATGAGGAAAGGCTAACATTGCCAAAGTGGAGGGCTTGTCAGCCACTTTGTACAGTTCTAGAGGTATGATCTCATGAACTTTCACTTCCTCTCCAATCATGATGCTATGGATCATGATAGCCCGATCCACAGTTACTTCGGATCAGTTGCTAGTAGGAATGATAGAGCGTTGGATGAACTCCAACCATCTTCTAGCCACAGGCTTAAGGTAAAGCCTTCTTAGTTGAACCGACTTACCTTTGGAGTCTCTCTTCCATTGGGTTCCTTCCATACAGATGTCCATGATGACTTGGTCCAACCTTTGATCAAAGTTGACCCTTCTTGTGAAAGGATGAAGATTTCCTTGCATCATTAGCAAGTTGAACGCCAACCTCACATTTTTCGAACTAAAATCTAAGTATTTTCCCCGAACCTTTGTGAGCCAATTCTTTGGGTTCGGGTTCATACTTTGATCATGGTTCTTGGTGATCCATGCATTAGCATAGAACTCTTGAACCATTAAGATTCCGACTTGTTGAATGGGATTGGTGAGAGCTTCCCATCATCTTCTCCTAATCTCATGTCGGATCTCTGGATATTTGCTCCTTTTGATCTTGAAGGGGACCTCAGGGATCACCTTCTTCTTGGCCACAACTTCATATAAGTGGTCTTGATGGACCTTTGAGATGAATCTTTCCATCTCCCATGACTCAAAGGTGGAAGCAATTGCCTTCCCTTTCCTCTTCCTTGAGGTTTATCTGCCTTAGGTGCCATTAATGGTTGTGGAAAATTAAAAAGCAAGGCTTTTTCCACACCAAACTTAAGAGGTTTGCTCGTCCTCGAGCAAAAGAAGAAAGAAGAGAGTAGAAGAAGAAGAAAAGTGGGAGATGGAGGCTTGAGAGGGTTTGGCCAATGGGGGTTTTGAGTGTATGTGATGTGTGAAAATGAAGGAGTAAGGAAGGGTATTTATAGGGTAAGAGAGGGAGTTGGTTCGTGTGAGAAGGGGTGGGTTTGGGAGGGAAATGGTTTGAATTTGAATGGGTGGGGGTAGGTGGCTTGTATGGTGGGTTTATGGGAATTAGAGAATGGATGTGAGTGGTGAAGAGAATATGGAGAAGAGGGTAAGATTTGATAGGTGAGTGGTGTTTTGGGTAGAGTGTTATGGAGAAGTGTGAAGAGGAGAGAGAGTGAGGTGGTGTAGGTGGGGATCCTATGGGATCCAGAGATCCTGAGATGTCAAGGATTTTGTATCCCTGCACCTTGCTGGCGTTAAACGCCCCTCTGTGTGCCTTTTTGGCGTTTAAACGCCATGCTGCTGCCCTTTTCTGGCGTTTAAACGCCAGTTTGCTTCCCTTTTCTGGCATTTAAACGCCCCGAAAGCTGCCATACTGGGCGTTTAAACACCCATTTTTATACCTTTACTGGCATTTAAACGCCAGTTTGCCTGCCAATTCTGGCGTTTAAACGCCAGACTGCTGCCCATTTCTGGCGTTTAAACGCCCATAATTATGCCAGGCTGGGCGTTAAACGCCCATTTTGGTATCCTTACTGGCGTTTAAATGCCAGTAAGCTCGTCCTCCAAGGTGTGCCATTTTCGATGCTATTTTGGATTTTTCTTTAATTTTTGTAGTTGTTTTTGTGACTCCACATGATCATGATCCTAAAGAAAACATAAAATAACATAGATAAATAAAATAAAATTGGGTTGCCTCCCAATAAGCGCTTCTTTAATGTCAATAGCTTGACACTGAGCTCTTTTCAGAGCTTCACAGATGCTCAGAGCATGATTGTGGCCTCCCAACACCAAACTTAGAGTTTGAGTGTGGGGGCTTTGTCTGACTCTGTATGGAGAGAATTGAATGAAACTTTTCATGCTTCTTCCCCATGTTTACAGAAGAAGATCCTTGTGCCTTAAACACAAGGTAGTCCTCATTTACCTGAAGGACAAGCTCTCCTTGTCTACATCAATCACAACCTTTGTTGTGGCTAGGAAGGATCTTCCAAGGATGATAGATTCATCCTCATCCTTCCCAGTGTCTAGGATTATGAAATCAGCAGGGATGTAAAGGTCTTCAACATTTACCAAGACATCCTCTACAAGTCTATAAGCCTGTTTTTTTGATTTGTCTACCATCTCTAGTGAGATTCTTGCAGCTTGTACCTCAAAGATCCCTAATTTCTCCATTACAGAGAGTGGCATGAGGTTTACACTTGACCCCAGGTCACATAGAGCCTTCTCAAAGGTCATGGTGCCAATGGTGCAAGGTATTAAGAACCTTCCGGGATCTGATTTCTTTTGAGGTATCTTCAACTGAACCAAGGCATTTAGTTCATTAATGAGCAATGGAGGTTCATTCTCCCTAGTCTCATTACCAAATAATTTGGCATTCAGCTTCATGATTGCTCCTAGATATTGAGCAACTTGCTCTTCAGTAATATTTTCATCCTCTTCAGAGGAAGAATATTCGTCAGAGCTCATGAATGGTAATAGTAGGTTCAGTGGAATCTCTATGGTCTCTAGATGGGCCTCAGATTCTTGTGGTTCCTCAATAGGAGACTCCTTGTAATCTAGTGGACGTCCCATGAGGTCTTCCTTACTGTGAATCACGTCCTTCTCCTCTTCTATAGGTTCGGCCATTTTGGTTGTATTAATGGCCTTGCACTCTCTTTTTGGATTCTCTTTTGTATTGCTTGGGAGAGTACTAGGAGGAGTTTCAGTAATTCTTTTACTCAGGTTACACACTTATGCCTCCAAATTTCTTATGGAGGACCGTGCCTCAATCATGAAACTGAGGGTAGTCTTAGATAGATCAGAGACTATGTTTGCTAAGCTAGAGAGGTTCTGCTCAGAATTCTCTGTCTATTGCTGAGAAGATGATGGGAAAGGTTTGCTATTGCCAAACCTGTTTCTCCCACCATTATTGTTATTGAAGCCTTGTTGAGGCTTCTGTTGATCCTTCCATGAGAAATTTGGGTGATTCCTCCATGAAGGATTGTAGGTGTCTTGGTGCACGAAATTGTGATCATCAATGGCACCATCAACATGGTACGCTCAATTGCAATCTCAACTCTATGTCACAACTTCGCACAACTAACCAGCAAGTGTACTGGGTCGTCCAAGTAATAAACCTTACGCGAGTAAGGGTCGATCCCACGGAGATTGTTGGTATGAAGCAAGCTATGGTCATCTTGTAAATCTCAGTCAGGCGGATTCAAATGGTTATGGAGGATTAATGATTAAAAGATAAATAAAACATAAAATAAAGATAGAGATACTTATGCAATTCATTGGTGAGAATTTCAGATAAGCGTATGGAGATGCTCTGTCCCTTCCGTCTCTCTGCTTTCCTACTGTCTTCATCCAATCCTTCTTACTCCTTTCCATGGCAAGCTGCATGTTGGGCATCACAGTTGTCAGTGGCTACAGTCCTGTCCTCTCAGTGAAAATGTTCAACGCGCTCTGTCACAGCACGGCTAATCATCTGTCGGTTCTCAATCAGGTTGGAATAGAATCCAGTGATTCTTTTGCGTCTGTCACTAACGCCCAGCCTTCAGGAGTTTGAAGCTCGTCACAGTCATTCAATCCTTGAATCCTACTCAGAATACCACAAACAAGGTTTAGACCTTCCGGATTCTCTTGAATGCCGCCATCAATTCTAGCTTATACCACGAAGATTCTGATTAAGGAATCCAAGAGATATCCACTCAATCTAAGGTAGAACGGAGGTGGTTGTCAGGTACACGTTCATAAGTGAGAATGATGATGAGTGTCACGGAACATCACATTCATGAAGTTGAGGAACAAGTGATATCTTAGAACAAGAATAAGCTGAATTGAATAGAAGAATAATAGTAATTGCATTAATACTCGAGGTACAGCAGAGCTCCACACCTTAATCTATGGTAAGTAGAAACTCCACCGTTGAAAATACATAAGAACAGGATCTAGGCATGGCCGAATGGCCAGCCTCCCAAAGAGGGTTCAATCATAAAAACATGATCAAAAGATGCTTAATACAATAGCAAAAGGTCCTATTTGTAGAGAACTAGTAGCTTAGGGTTTACAAAGATGAGTAAATGACATAAAAATCCACTTCCGGACCCACTTGGTGTGTGCTTGGGCTGAGCATTGAAGCTTTCATGTGTAGAGACTTTTCTTGGAGTTAAACGCCAGCTTTTGTGCCAGTTTGGGCGTTTAACTCCCATTCTTGTGCCAGTTCCGGCGTTAAACGCCAAAATTCTTGAGCTGACTTGGAATGCCTGTTTGGGCCATCAAATCTCGGGCAAAGTATGAACTATTATACATTGCTGAAAAGCCCAGGATGTCTACTTTCCAACACAATTAAAAGTGAGCCAAGTGGGTATCTGTAGCTCCAGAAAATCCACTTCGAGTGCAGGGAGGTCAGAATCCAACAGCATCTGCAGTCCTTTTCAGCCTCTGAATCAGATTTTTGCTCAGGTCCCTCAATTTCAGCCAGAAAATACTTGAAATCACAGAAAAACACACAAACTCATATTAAAGTCCAGAAAAGTGAATTTTAACTAAAAACTAATAAAAATATAATAAAAACTAACTAAAACATACTAAAAACAATGCCAAAAAGCGCATAAATTATCCGCTCATCACAACACCAAACTTAAATTGTTGCTTGTCCCCAAGCAACTGAAAATCAAATAAGATAAAAAGAAGAGAACATGCAATGAATTCCAAAAACATCTATGAAGATCAGTATTAATTAAATGAGCGGGGCTTTTAGCTTTTTGCCTCTGAACAGTTTTGGCATCTCACTATATCCTTTGAAATTCAGAATGATTGGCTTCTATAGGAACTCAGAATCCAGATAATGTCGTTGATTCTCCTAGTTAAGTATGATGATTCTTGAACACAGCTACTTTATGAGTCTTGGCCGTGGCCCAAAGCACTCTGTCTTCCAGTATTACCACCGGATACATACATGCCACAGACACATAACTAGGTGAACCTTTTCAGATTGTGACTTAGCTTTGCTAGAGTCCCCAATTAGTGGTGTCCAGGGTTCTTAAGCACACTCTTTTTGCCTTGGATCACGACTTTATATTTTTTTTCTTTTTTTTTCGTTTTTTTTGTATTCACTATTTTTTCTTGCTTCAAGAATCATTTTTATGATTTTTCAGATCCTCAGTAACATGTCTCCTTTTTTCATCATTCTTTCAAGAGCCAATATTCATGAACAACAAATTCAAAAGTCATATGCACTGTTCAAGCATACATTCAGAAGTCAAAGTATTGCCACCACATCAAAATAATTAATCTGTTATAAAATTCAAAATTCATGCAATTCTTCTCTTTTTCAATTAAGAACATTTTTCATTTAAGAAAGGTGATGGATTCATAGGACATTCATAACTTTAAGGCATAGACACTAAGACACTAATGATCATGTAATAAGACACAAATATAGATAAACATAAGCATAAAATTTAAAAAACAGAAAAATAAAGAACGAGGAGATTAAAGAACGAGTCCACCTTAGTGATGGCGGCTTGTTCTTCCTCTTGAAGATCTTATGGAATGTTTGAGCTCCTCAATGTCTCTTCCTTGCCTTTGTTGCTCCTCTCTCATGATTCTTTAATCTTCTCTAATTTCATGGAGGAGGATGGAATGTTCTTGGTGCTCCACCCTTAGTTGTCCCATGTTGGAACTCAATTCTCCTAGGGAGGTGTTGATTTGATCCCAATAGTTTTGTGGAGGAAAGTGCATCCCTTGAGGCATCTCAGGGGTTTCATGATGAGTGGGATTTCTTGTTTGCTCCATCCTTTTCTTAGTGATGGGCTTGTCCTCATCAATGAGGATGTCTCCCTCTATGTTAACTCCAACTGAATAACAGAGGTGACAAATGAGATGAAGGAAGGCTAACCTTGCCAAGGTAGAGAACTTGTCCGCCACCTTATAAAGTTCTTGGGCTATAACCTCATGAACTTCTACTTCCTCTCCAATCATGATGCTATGAATCATGATAGCCCAGTCTATAGTAACTTCGGACCGGTTGCTAGTGGGAATGATTGAGCGTTGGATAAACTCCAACCATCCCCTAGCCACGGGCTTGAGGTCATGCCTTCTCAGTTGAACCGGCTTCCCTCTTGAATCTCTCTTCCATTGAGCGCCCTCTTCACAAATGTCTATGAGGACTTGGTCCAAACTTTGATCAAAGTTGACCCTTCTAGTGTAAGGGTGTTCATCTCCTTGCATCATGGGCAAGTTGAATGCCAACCTTACATTTTCCGGACTAAAATCTAAGCATTTCTCTCGAACCATTGTAAGCCAATTCTTTGGGTCCGGGTTCACACTTTGATCATGGTTCTTGGTGATCCATGCATTGGCATAGAACTCTTGAACCATTAAGATTCCGACTTGTTGAATGGGGTTGGTGAGAACTTCCCAACCTCTTCTTTGGATCTCATCTCGGATCTCCGGATATTCACTCTTTTTGAGTTTGAAAGGGACCTCGAGGATCACCTTCTTCATGGCCACAACTTCATAGAAGTGGTCTTGATGCACCCTTGAGATGAATCTCTCCATCTCCCATGACTCGGAGGTGGAAGCTTTTGCCTTCCCTTTCCCCTTTCTAGAGGTTTCTCCAGCCTTAGGTGCCATAAATGGTTATGGAAAAACAAAAAGCAATGCTTTTACCACACTAAACTTAGAAGGTTTGCTCGTCCTCGAGCAAAAGAAGAAAGAAGAGAGTAGAAGAAGAACAAATGGAGGAGATGGAGGGGGGTTTTGTGTTTTGGCCAAGGGAGAGAAGTAGTGCGTATGATGTGTGAAAATGAGGGGGTGAAGATGGGTTTATATAGGGGTGGGGAGAGGGGTAGGTTTCGGTCATGTATGGGTGGGTTTGGGAGGGAAAGTGGTTTGAATTTGAATGGTGAGGTAGGTGGGGTTTTATGAAGGATGGATATGAGTGGTGAAGAGAATGGTGGGATTTGATAGGTGAGGGGTTATTGGGGAAGAGGTATTGAGGTGATTGGTGAATGGGTGAAGAAGAGAGAGAGAGTGGTGGCGTAGATGGGGATCCTGTGGGATCCACAGATCCTGAGGTGTCAAGGATAATTCATCCCTGCACCAAGTGGTGAGCAAAAATTCCCTTTCTGCCAATCCTGGCATTAAACGCCGGGCTGGTGCCCATTTCTGGCGTTTAACGCCAGCTTCTTGCCCATTCCTGGCGTTAAACGCCAGTCAGGTGCCCCTTTCTAGGGTTAAACGCCCAGAATGGTGCCAGACTGGGTGTTAAACGCCCATTTGCTGCCCTTACTGGCGTTTAAATGCCAGCAAGTTTTCCTCCAGGGTGTGCTATTTTTCTTTCTGTTTCTCATTCTGTTTTTGCTTTTTCAATTGATTTTGTGACTTCACATGATCATCAACCTACAGAAAACATAAAATAACAATGGAAAATAGATAAATATAACATTGGGTTGCCTCCCAACAAGCGCTTCTTTAATTTCAGTAGCTTGACAGTGGGCTCTCATGGAGCCTCACAGATGGTCAGAGCAATGTTGGAACCTCCCAACACCAAACTTAGAGTTTGTCCATGGGGGATCTGTTTGACTCTATTTTGAGGGAAGCTCTTCATGCTTCCTCTCCATGGTTACAGAGGGATATCCTTAAGCTTTAAACACAAAGGATTCTTCATTCACTTGAATGATCAATTCTCCTCTGTCAACATCAATCACAGCCTTTGCTGTGGCTAGGAAGGGTCTGCCAAGGATGATGGATTCATCCATGCACTTCCCAGTCTCTAGGAATATGAAATCAACAGGGATGTAATGGTCTTCAACCTTTACCAGAACATCCTCTACAAGTCCATAAGCTTGTTTTCTTGAATTGTCTGCCATCTCTAGTGAGATTCTTGCAGCTTGCACCTCAAAGATCCCTAGCTTCTCCATTACAAAGAGAGGCATGAGGTTTATGCTTGACCCTAGGTCACACAGAGCCTTCTCAAAGGTCATGGTGCCTATGGTACAAGGTATTGAGAACTTCCCAGGGTCCTGTCTCTTTTGAGGTAATCTCTGCCTAGTCAAGTCATCCAGTTCTTTGGTGAGCAAAGGGGGTTCATCCTCCCAAGTCTCATTACCAAATAACTTGTCATTTAGCTTCATGATTTCTCCAAGGTACTTAGCAACTTGCTCTTCAGTGACATCCTCGTCCTCTTCAGAGGAAGAATACTCATCAGAGCTCATGAATGGCAGAAGTAAATCCAATGGAATCTCTATGGTCTCAGTGTGAGCCTCAGATTCCCATGGTTCCTCATTAGGGAACTCATTGGAGGCCAGTGGATGTCCATTGAGGTTTTCCTCAGTGGCGCTCACTGCCTCTTCCTCCTCTCCAAATTCGGCCATGTTCATGGCCTTACATTCTCCTTTTGGATTCTCTTTTGTATTGCTTGGAAGAGTACTAGGAGGGAGTTCAGTAACTTTCTTACTCAGCTGACCCACTTGTGCCTCCAAGTTTCTAATGGAGGACCTTGTTTCAGTCATGAAACTTTGAGTGGTTTTGATTAGATCAGAGATCATGGTTGCTAAGTCAGAGTGGCTCTACTTAGAATTCTCTGTCTGTTGCTGAGAAGATGATGGAAAAGGCTTGCCATTGCTAAACCTGTTTCTTCCACCATTATTGTTGTTGAAACCTTGTTGAGGTCTCTGTTGATCCTTCCATGAGAGATTTGGATGATTTCTCCATGAAGGATTATAGGTGTTTCCATAGGGTTCTCCCATGTAATTCACCTCTTCCATTGAAGGGTTCTCAAGATCATAAGCTTCTTCTTCAGATGAAGCGTCCTTTGTACTGCCTGGTGCAGCTTGCATTCCAGACAGACTTTGAGAAATCATATTGACTTGCTGAGTCAATATTTTGTTCTGAGCCAATATGGCATTCAGAGTATCAATCTCAAGAACTCCTTTCTTCTGATTCGTTCTGTTGTTCACAGGATTCCTTTTAGAAGTGTACATGAATTGGTTATTTGCAACCATTTCAATGAGTTCTTAAGCTTTCTTCAGGCGTCTTCTTCAGATGAAGAGATCCTCCAGCAGAGCTATCCAATGACATCTTGGACAGTTCAGACAGACCATCATAGAAGATACCTATGATGCTCCATTCAGAAAGCATGTCAGAAGGACACTTTCTGATCAATTGTTTGTATATTTCCCTAGTTTCATAGAGGGATTCACCTTCCTTCTGTCTGAAGGTTTGGACTTCCACTCTAAGCTTACTCAATTTTTGAGGTGGAAAGAACTTTGCCAAGAAGGCATTAACTAGCTTTTCCCAAGAGTTCAGGCTTTCTTTAGGTTGTGAGTCCAACCATATCCTAGCTCTGTCTCTTACAGCAAAAGGGAATAGCATAAGTCTGTAGACCTCAGGGTCAATCTCATTGGTCTTGACAGTGTCACAGATTTGCAAGAATTCAGCTAAAAACTGATGAGGATCTTCCAATGGAAGTCCATGGAACTTGCAATTCTGTTGCATTAGAGAAACTAATTGAGGCTTAAGCTCAAAGTTGTTTGCTCCAATGGCAGGGATAGAGATGCTTCTCCCATAGAAGTCGGGAGTAGGTGCAGTAACGTCACCCAGCACTGTCTTTGCATTGTTTGCATTGTTGTTGTTTTCGGCTGCCATGTCTTCTTCTTTGAAGATTTCTGTTAGGTCCTCTACAGAGAATTGTGCTTTAGCTTCTCTTAGCTTTCGCTTCAAGGTCCTTTCAGGTTCAGGGTCAGCTTCAACAAGAATGCTTTTGTCTTTGCTCCTACTCGTATGAAAGAGAAGAGAACAAGAAAATATGGAATCCTCTATGTCACAGTATAGAGATTCCTTGAGGTGTCAGAGGAAAAGAAAAAATAGAAGGAGGAGGTAGAAGAATTCGAACTTATCAAGAGGGATAGAGTTTGAATTGTGCATTTAGGAGGACTGTTAGTCCATAAATAGAAGGATGTGAGGAGAGGGGAAGAATTAAAGTAAAAGATTTTTAAAATAATTAAAAGAAAATTTGAAAATTGATTGATGATTTTCGAAAACTAAGAGTGGGAAAGAAATTGAGTGATTTTTGAAAAAGATTTTGAAATTAGAAATAAAAAAGTTATGATTGAAAAATTAATTTTGAAAAAAAAAATGTGATAAAAAGATATGATTGAAAAGATATAGTTTTAAAAAGATATGATTGAAAAGATATGATTGAAAAGCAATTTAAAAAGATTTGATTTTAAAAATTAATGACTTGGCTAACAAGAAATTTAAAAGATATGATTCAGACATTAAACCTTTCTCAACAGAAAAGGTAACATAATTGAAATGTTGAATCAAATCATTAATTGTTAGCAAGTATTTTTGAAAATGGAAAGATATTGATTTTGAAAATATATGATTGAAAAGATATGATTTGAAAAAGATTTGATTTTGAAAAATTATGAAAACTTGAAAAAAATTTGAATTAAAAACAAAATCTTCCTTCTTGTGCCATCCTGGCGTTAAATGCTCAGAATGGTAAACATTCTGGCGTTTAACGCCCAAAATGCTACCCTTTTGGGCGTTAAACGCCAGTTTTCCTTCCTCACTGGGCGTTTTGAACGCCCAGCTTTTTTTGTGTAATTCCTCTGCTGTATGTTCTGAATCTTTAATTCCCTGTATTATTGACTTGAAAAGACACAAATTAAAAATTTTTTTTGAATTTTTAATGATGAGGAATAATCAAATGAAAATAAGATTAAATAAACAATGCATGCAAGACACCAAACTTAAAATGAGACACTAGACTCAACAAGAAATATAAAATATTTTTGGTTTTTATGATTGTGTAATTTTTTTTGGATTTTTCGAAAATTATATGGAGAAGAAGATAAAAAGATTCAAATTTTTTAATAAGAATTCCAGGTATCATACAATGTTAGTCTAAAGCTTTAGTCTAAAGAAATTAGACATGGCTAGCCAAGCTTCAGTAGGACATTACATTCAAGAGCTAAATTGATGAGAATCAATCAGCTTTGATGATGATGAGAACATCACCTTGAAACTCTAGAATTCATTCTTAAAAATTCTGAAGAAAAATACCTAATCTAAGCAACAAGATGAACTGTCAGTTGTCCAAACTCAAACAATCCCCGGCAACGGCGCCAAAAACTTGGTGCACGAAATTGTGATCTTCAATGGCGCCATCAACATGATACGCTCAATTTCAATCTCAACTCTTTGTCACAACTTTGCACAACTAACCTGCAAGTGTATTGGGTCGTCCAAGTAATAAACCTTACGCGAATAAGGGTTGATCCCACGGAGATTGTTGGTATGAAGCAAGCTATGGTCATCTTGTAAATCTCAGTCAGGCGGATTCAAACGGTTATGGAGGATTAATGATTAAAAGATAAATAAAACATAAAATAAAGATAGAGATACTTATGCAATTCATTGGTGAGAATTTCAGATAAGCGTATGGAGATGCTCTGTCCCTTCCGTCTCTCTGCTTTCCTACTGTCTTCATCCAATCCTTCTTACTCCTTTCCATGGCGAGCTGTATGTTGGGCATCACCATTGTCAGTGGCTACAGTCCCGTCCTCTCAGTGAAAATGTTCAACGCGCTCTGTCACAGCACGGCTAATCATCTGTCGGTTCTCAATCAGGTTGGAATAGAATCCAGTGATTCTTTTGCGTCTGTCACTAACGCCCAGCCTTCAGGAGTTTGAAGCTCGTCACAGTCATTCAATCCTTGAATCCTACTCAGAATACCACAGACAAGGTTTAGACCTTCCAGATTCTCTTGAATGCCGCCATCAATTCTAACTTATACCACGAAGATTCTGATTAAGGAATCCAAGAGATATCCACAAAATCTAAGGTAGAACGGAGGTGGTTGTTAAGCACACGTTCATAAGTGAGAATGATGATGAGTGTCACGGATCATCACATTCATCAAGTTGAGGAACAAGTGATATCTTAGAACAAGAATAAGCTGAATTGAATAGAAGAACAATAGTAATTGCATTAATACTCGAGGTACAGCAGAGCTCCACACCTTAATCTATGGTGTGTAGAAACTTCACCGTTGAAAATACATAAGAACAGGATCTAGGCATGGCCAAATGGCCAGCCTCCCAAAGAGGGTTCAATCATAAAAATATGATCAAAAGATGCTTAATACAATAGCAAAAGGTCCTATTTGTAGAGAACTAATAGCTTAGGGTTTACAAAGATGAGTAAATGACATAAAAATCCACTTCCAGGCCCACTTGGTGTGTGCTTGGGCTGAGCATTGAAGCTTTCATGTGTAGAGACTTTTCTTGGAGTTAAACACCAGCTTTTGTGCCAGTTTGGGCGTTTAACTCCCATTCTTGTGCCAGTTCCGGCGTTAAACGCCAAAATTCTTGAGCGGTCTTTGAATGCATGTTTGGGCCATCAAATCGCGGGCAAAGTATGGACTATTATACATTGCTGAAAAGCCCAGGATATCGACTTTCCAACGCAATTGAGAGCGCGCCAATTGGGCTTCTGTAGCTCCAAAAAATCCACTTCGAGTGTAGGGAGGTCAGAATCCAATAGCATCTGCAGTCCTTTTCAGCCTCTGAATAAGATTTTTGCTCAGGTCCCTCAATTTCAGCCAGAAAATACCTGAAATCACAGAAAAACACACAAACTCATAGTAAAGTCCAAAAAAGTGAATTTTAACTGAAAACTAATAAAAATATAATAAAAACTAACTAAAACATACTAAAAACATACTAAAAATAATGCCAAAAAGCGTATAAATTATCCGCTCATCATGTCTCCATAGGATTCTCCCATGTAATTCACCTCTTCCATTGCAAGATTCTCAGGGTCATAAGCTTCTCCTTCAGAGGATGCTTCTTTAACACTGCCGGATGCAGCTTGCAATCCAGTCAGATTCTGAGAAATCATATTGACTTACTGAGTCAATATTTTGTTCTGAGCAAATATGGCATTCAGAGTATCAATCTCAAGAACTCCTTTCTTCTGAGTCATCCCATTATTCACAAGATTTCTTTTAGAAGTATACAAGAACTGGTTATTTGCAATCATCTCAATTAGTTCCTAGGGCTTTTGCAGGCATTTTCAGATGAAGGGATCCACCAGCAAAATGATCTAGTGACATCTTTGAAATTTCAGACAGACCATCATAGAATATACATATGATGCTCCATTCTGGAAACATGTCAGAAGGACACCTTTTGGTTAATTGCTTGTATCTTTCCCAAGCTTTATAGAGGGATTCACCTTCCTTCTATCTGAAGATTTGGACGTCCACTCTGAGCTTACTCATCTTTTGAGGTGGAAAGAATTTGGTCAAGAAAGCATTGACAAGCTTGTCCCAAGAGTTCAGGCTTTCTCTAGGTTGTGAGTCCAACCATGTCCTAGCTCTTTCTCTTACAGCAAAGGGGAAAAGCATAAGCCTGTAGACCTCGGGATCAACCCTATTGGTCTTAACAGTATCACAGATCTGCAAGAATTCAGATAAGAACTTATGAGAATCTTCTGATGGAAGTCCATAAAACTTACAGTTCTGCTGCATTAGAGAAACTAATTAAGGCTTAAGCTCAAAGTTGTTTGCTCCAATGGCAGGAATTGAGATGCTTATTCCATAGAAGTTGGAAGTTGGTGCATTATAGTCACCAAGCATCTTCATTCCATTGTTGTTATTATTTTCGACTGTCATGTCTTCTTCTTTTTTGAAAATTTCTGTCAGGTCCTCTCCAGAGAGTTGTGCTTTAGCTTCTCTTAGGTTCCTCTTCAGAGTCCTTTCAGGTTCAGATCGGCTTCAACAAGAATATCCTTGTTCCTGTTCCTGCTCATGTGAAAAAAAAAGAGAACAGAAAAAAAGAGAAATCCTCTATGTCACAGTATAGAGATTCATTTATGTGAGTAGAAGAAGAGAAGAAGAGAAGAATGTGGTAGAGAGAAAATAAAGAGAATTCGAACAGAGAGAGAGAGAGAGGGTTCGAATTTTAAGAAGAAGAGAAGTGTTAGTAATTAAATAAATAAATATAAAGAGATGAGAGAGAGAGAGAGAGAGAGAGAGAAGAAATTCGAAAATTAATTAGAAGAAAGGGAAAAATAACTAAATATTAGTTAGCTAAATATTTTTGTTTTTATTTTAAATATTAGTTAGTATTCGAAAACTAAGAAAGGAATAAAACAAAATCTGAGTTTAAAATAATTAGTTAATTAAAAAGATTTTTGAAAAAGTTGTTAGTGGTTTTCGAAAATTGGAGAGAGAAAAGTAGTTAGGTGGTTTTGAAAAAGATAAGAAATAGTAAATTTTTAAAATCAAACTAAAAGTCAAGTAGTTAATTGAAAAAGATTTGAAAATCAATTTTGAAAAGATAGGAAGTTAGAAAAGATTTTGAAATTGAATTTTGAAAAAGATATGATTGAAATCTATTTTGAAAAAGATTTGAAAAAGAAATATAAAAAGCTTTGATTTTGAAAATTGAAGTTGATGAATATGATTCTAGAATTTAAAGATTGAACCTTTCTTAACAAGAAAGTAACAAACTTGAAATTTTTGAATCAAGACATTAATTGTTAGTAATAATTTCGAAAATTATGAAATAAAAATAAGAAAAAGATTTTGAAAATCAATTTTTTTTAAAAAAATTTTCGAACATATTAAGAAGAAAAATGAAAAAGATTTGATTTTTTTGAAAAAGATTTGAAAAGATAGAAATTTTTAAATTAAAATTTTGACTTGACTAACAAGAAACAACTAAATTTTAAAAGTCTTTGACTAAGTCAACCCAAAATTTCGAAATTTTTGAGTGAAATAAGGAAAAGATATTTTTTTATTTTTGAATTTTAAAGAAGAAAGAGAAAAACAACCAAATGACTCAAGACATGAAAATTTAAGATCAAAACCAATGATGCATGCAAGAACACTTTGAATGTCAAGATGAACACCAAGAACACTTTAAAGATCATGATGAACATCAAGAACATATTTTTGAAAAATTTTTAAGAAAAGAAACAAATGCAAGACACCAAACTTAGAAATTTTTAATGCTTAGACAATAACAAATTAAAAATGCATATGAAAAACAAGAAAATACTCAAAACAAGAAAATCACAAGATCAAACCAAGACAATCATCAAGAACAACTTGAAGATCATGAAGAATATAATGCATGAATTTTCAAAAAATGCTAGAAAAATAAAAACATGCAATTGACACCAAACTTAAAATTTGACACTAGACTCAAACAAGAAACATAAAATATTTTTGTTTTTATGATTTTATTAATTTTTTTTAATTTTTCAAAAAATTTTTTTGGAAAAACGAAAAAGAAGAGAAAATTTTTTATGGAAGATTTTTGAAAACTTTTTGAAAATAAAATAAAGGTTGAAACAAGAAGAAAATTACCTAATCTGAGCAACAAGATGAACCGTCAGTTGTCCAAACTCGAATAATCCCCATCAACGGCGCCAAAAACTTGGTACACAAAATCGTGAGTTCACACTTTTCTCACAACTTCGGGCAGCTGACCAGAAAGTGCATTGGGTCGTCCAAGTAATACCTTACGTGAGTAAGGGTCGATCCCACGGAGATTGTCAGCTTGAAGCAAGCTATGGTCATCTTGTAAATCTCAGTCAGGCAGATTCAAATAGTTATGAGGTTTTGATGATTAAAAAAGAAATAAAGCATAAAATAGGATAGAGATACTTATGCAATTCATTGGTGGGAATTTCAGATAAGCGTATGGAGATACTTTATTCCTTATGAGCCTCTGCTTTCTTATTGTCCTCATCCAATCATGCGTACTCCCTTCCATGGCAAGCTGTATGTTGGTAGATCACCGTTGTCAATGGCTACCATCCGTCCTCTCAATGAAAACATATCCGCTACGATTTCCCGCATGGCTAATCAGCTGTCGGTTCTCGATCGTGTCGGAATAAGATCCATTAATCCTTTTGCACACTGTCACTGCACCCAACAGTCACTAGTTTGAAGTTCGTCACAGTCATCCCATCCCAGATCCTACTCGGAATACCACATACAAGGTTTAGACTTTTCGGATCTCAAGATTGCTGCCAATTGATTCTAACTTATACCACGAAGACTCTGATCTCATGGAATGGAAGGTTCTGTTGTCAGGAGAGGCAACCATGCGTCATGAATCGGGAGGCCAAGAGATACACACTCAAGCTCTTGCAGATAGAACAGAGGTGGCTGTCAAGCACGCGTTCATAAGGGAGGATGATGATGAGTGTCACGTATCATCACATCCATCAGGTTGAAGTATGATTGAATATCTTAGAATAAGAATAAGCGTGAATTGAATAGAAAAACAATAGGACTGGTGCACGAAATTGTGATCATCAAAGGCGCCATCAACATGGTATGCTCAATTGCAATCTCAACTCTTTATCACAACTTCGCACAACTAACCAGCAAGTGTACTAGGTCGTCCAAGTAATAAACCTTACACGAGTAAGGGTCGATCCCACGGAGATTGTTGGTATGAAGCAAGCTATGGTCATCTTGTAAATCTCAGTCAGGCAGATTCAAATGGTTATGGAGGATTAATGAATAAAACATAAAATAAAGATAGAGATACTTATGTAGTTCATTGGTGAGAATTTCAGATAAGCGTATGGAGATGCTTTGTCCCTTCCGTCTCTCTGCTTTCCTACTGTCTTCACCCAATCCTTCTTATCCTTTCCATGGCAAGCTGTATGTTGGGCATCACCGTTGTCAGTGGCTACAGTCCCGTCCTCTCAGTGAAAATGTCAACGCGCTCTATCACAGCACGATAATCATATGTCGGTTCTCAATCAGGTTGGAAGAATTAGTGATTCTTTTGCGTCTGTCACTAACGCCCAGCCTTCAGGAGTTGAAGCTCGTCACAGTCATTCAATCCTGACTCCTACTCAGAATACCACAGACAAGGTTTAGACCTTCCGGATTCTCTTTAATGCCGCCATCAATTATAGCTTATACCACGAAGATTCCGATTAAGGGATCCAAGAGATATCCACCCAATCTAAGGTAGAACGGAGGTGGTTGTCAGGCACACGTTCATAGGTGAGAATGGTGATAAGTGTCACGGATCATCACATTCATCAAGTTGAGGAATAAGTGATATCTTAGAACAAGAATAAGCTGAATTGAATAGAAGAACAATAGTAATTGCATTGATACTCGAGGTACAGCAGAGCTCCACACCTTAATCTATGGTATGTAAAAACTCCACCGTTGAAAATACATAAGAACAAGGTCTAGGCATGGCCGTGAGGCCAGCCTCCCATAATCTAAGAACTAGATGTCCGAAGATGATCCTAAGATCTAAAGTGATCAAAAGATGAAAATACAATAGCAAAATGTCGTATTTGTAGAGAACTAGTAGCTTAGGGTTTACAAAGATGAGTAAATGACATAAAAATCCAATTTTGGGCCCACTTGGTGTGTGCTTGGGCTGAGCATTGAAGCTTTCATGTGTAGAGACTTTTCTTGGAGTTAAACGCCAGCTTTTGTGCCAGTTTGGGCGTTTAACTCCCATTCTTGTGCCAGTTCCGGAGTTTTACGCCAGAATTCTTGAGCTGACTTGGAGTGCTTGTTTGGGCCATCAAATCTCGGAAAAAGTATAGACTATTATACATTTCTGGAAATCCCAGGATGTCTACTTTCCAACGCAATTGAGAGCGTGCCAATTGAGCTTCTGTAACTCCAGAAAATTCACTTCGAGTGCAGGGAGGACAGAATCCAACAGCATCTGCATCCTTTTCACATCCTCTTTCAATCCAGGACTCAATTTCAGCCAGAAAATACCACAAAAAATACACAAATCAGTAAAGTCCAAAAAAGTGAATTTTAACTAAAAACTAATAAAAATATAATAAAAACTAACTAAAACATACTAAAACATACTAAAAACAATGCCAAAAGGCGTATAAAGCGTCATTATAACACAAACTTACATTGTGCTTGTCCCCAGGCAACTGAAAATCAAATAAGATAAAAAGAAGAGAATATGCAATGAACTAAAAACATCTATGAGGATCAGTATTAATTAGATGAGCGGGCTTTAGCTTTTTGCCTCTGAACAGTTTTGGCATCTCACTCTATCCTTTGAAATTCAGAATGATTGGCTTCTATAGGAACTCAGAATCCAGATAGTGTTATGATTCTCCTAGTTAAGTATGATGATTCTTGAACACAGCTACTTTAGGGTCATGGCCCAAAGCATTCTGTCTTCCAGTATTACCACGGATACATGCCACAGACACACTAGGTGAACCTTTTCAGATTGTGACTCAGCTTTGCTAAAGTCCCCAATTAGAGGTGTCCAGGGTTCTAAGCTCACTCTTTTTGCCTTGGACATATACTTTATTTTTTCTTTTCTTTTCCCCTTTTTTCGTTTTTTTTTG